>NC_056741.1:995305376-995530376 GCF_019279795.1 Protopterus annectens
GGTATGCTGTTAGATGGGGATAAGTTTTTTTACATCTTTGTTAATGCAGCTTTAGCCAAAAGTGATTGTGCTAATGTGCAGTTTAGAGTATGGTAGAAGAGTATTAAAAAATGAAAGAAAAAGAAAAGGCCACAATGTGGAACTTTTGAAGTGTGGCTTATGCTGTGCTGGGGGATAGTTTAAGATGAGTTAAGAAAGTGTGACTGGATTAATGGAGTAAACAAACTATGGGAATGGGTTAGGGACAGTATTCAGGGTTCTGAAAAATGCTGTGTGGAAGAAGCAAAAAAGACAAAAACAAAAGAAGTTTGATGTAGCTATTTAGGAATGTAAGACTATTGTTTAGGGCAAAATATAAAGTCTACATGAGGTAGAAAGATGCAAGGGGGCACTGTACAAAAAGCTACCAAAAAGGAAACAAATATATTAAGGGCAGCAAAAGCTTACGTCAGTATGAAAGCTGATAGGAAGGAAGCCGAAGGGATCAGCAGCATATCTCTCAACTGCCCCAGATTTTCACAGAATATCCATATATTTGCCTCATATTTTTGGTCTATTCCTCATAAAATTTATGGTCTTCTGGCAAATTACTGGGATGATCTGAGGATTGTAGTCACTAAATAATGCCATACATTTGAGTTTCAGACTTTAAATCCTTCAGAAAATGTATGTTAACACAAACCTGTTACTCTAACAACTTTTTACATTTATAAAATCAATATTAGAAATCTGTTCCTATTTACGGGTCTTTGTCCCCTCATTTTTGTGAAGCTTTGTCCAGATTTCTTGCACTAAGAGGTTGAGAGGTATGATTAGCAGAAAGAAGGATGGGAGAAGCAGATCTGTTTGGATTTAGCAAAGACTGGGGAAAGATCACAAAAGAGAGGGAAAACATAGAGGCACTGAATGAATACTTTGTCTCAGACTTCACAGTAGAAAGCAAGAGGAGAGTCCGATTTGGGAGGGAGTCAGGGCAGAAAAGAGGCAAACACTGAGCAATCATCGTAACAGTATGCACTCTTGTGACTTTAAGATGTAGATGTATTGGCTTCTTGTGTTCAGGATGGAGATCGGTATGTTGCTGTCTGAAATAATGGCTGAGATTTCTTAGTCCTCAGCCTGGAAGGCTTAGGCAGTGTTCTATTAATAACCTCACTGTGAGTTGGTTTCATTGATGTGTTCTATGCTGTGTGAGTATGTATGTCATGCTAAAAGAATGTGCTCTGAAATGAGGAGTTGGCCTCCAATTTCAAAGATAAAGCCTACATAAAGAGCCACTACAAAGCCTGGATGACACAGTGGTGCTGTGGTTTACATTGTTGCCTCACAGCATGAGGTTCTCCAATTCAATTCTTGGTTGGGGTCCCTTCTGTGTGGAGTCTGCACATCCTCCAAGCTTTTGCGTGAGTTTCCTCCCACATTTCAAAGATGTGCCTGGAACCTTTCTCCCTGGGCCTCTGCTGAAAATGGGCTCTGTCCCAGTCATACTTTCCCGTTAAACAAATGTTAAACACATAAATAAGTAAATAAATACTTAGATCTCTCACATATTGAATTGCTCTGAGGTAGCAATGGTTTCAGTAAGCATGTGACAGTTGCAACACTATCGTAAAATACCTAGTGCTATCAGGATGTCTACAGAAGGGGCAAAAAAATTCCACAATGACCAGCACAGACAATGGAATATGAGAAAACAGGAAACTTACTCTTGGTACACAACTGAGGGGATGCTCTGCACCTGTCTTACGAAGGCTTTGACATTTTGGCTAAAACCTTTGATATTCCCATAGCACATTTAGTCAGATTGCATCTAGCAGACATTCCAACCAGGAAAATTCTAATTTGTAACACACTAAAGTGGCTCTACTCATAACCAGGATACTTAACAAAAAATACCTGGCCTGGAGGCTCTCTTGCAACTTTAACACAGTTATGTATGCATAGATACAGAGACACAGTTTCAAAGCAATATAGGTACTCACATTCTGGCATTAATGCTCATCATATCTTCAGACCTACTGGCAGGTGTGGGTGTAATAACAGTATTTTTTAAGGATATCATCACCTCATGACAGACTTTTCTGGACAGCAAATTTGAACATCTAAATGTCCAATATCCAAAACACACTAAAGATGTATTACCACTTCATAGCTAGCTATAGAACAACCTATATTTTATTTTCTGAACATGATAGCCATTTTCACCCCATGGCATAGCTGAAATTCCTATTAACCCAATAGCTTTATTTTCTGGGGGACATCAGTTATCTATCAATAAAAGCACAAGTCCATATTTTAAGTAGTCAGCATGTGCAGCACTTCCTTGACATTATAAATACTAACTCTCTTATACAAATAGTTAACCATCCTACAAAGGACCCTAATACTCTGTTGTAGTCCTTACAGATATGTCCGTTTCTTGCACATCTCCATACATATATCATCTGCCCTTGTAAAATCAGACCATAAATCTGTGATCTCTTTCTTTGCAACTGCCAGTACTCCTCCAGCAAATGCCTCTGTGTTTAGTGATTTATCAAAAGTAGATCTTCTTCAGTCACTTAATGACCTAAATAAATCCCACTATAATCTCCCCATTGCTAAAGCTGCTGTCTATGGTTCTAACTTCTACTCCCAATTAAATAGTTACTTTGAAAATATGAATATGAATGTATTGCTACCCAGTTTAATAAATAGTGATTTATCAAAAGTAGATCTTCTTCAGTCACTTAATGACCTAAATAAATTCCACTATAATCTCCCCATTGCTAAAGCTGCTGTCTATGGTTCTGACTTCTACTCCCAATTAAATAGTTTCTCTGAAAATATGAATATGAATGTATTGCTACCCAGTTTAATAAATACTTCATTAACTCCATCAAAATCCTTACTAACCAAAATTTCCCATCACTGCCCATCAACCTAACCTGTCTACTAGATAATAACCACACCTTCTCCTTAAAACCAGTCCCAACCCACAACATACACAAATACTTGCTCAGGCTAAGATCCACAACCCTGGCAGCTGACAACCTACCCTCAACATACTTAAAAATAGCAGCTGAAGCCATCTCCTATCCAGTTTCCCTACTAATTAACCATTCCATATCCAAGCAATGCATCCCCACTCTCTGGAAAATTGTTCACATCATACCTCTACACAAAGGAGGTCCCTCCACCAACTTCTCTAACTATCAGCCCATAGCAATCCTATCCCCTCTATCAAAAATTGTTGAAAGGTGTGTTCACACCCAAATACTTAACCATCTCCAAGACAATAAATTACTTACAAATACTCAGCACAGCTTTCGCCCCTACCATAGTACTACCACAGCCCTTATTAGCTTCACTAACACCATCAGTCAATTTAGAAATAAAGGTAAGCTGGTATCAGCTATCTTTTTAGACTTATCAAAAGCCTTCAAAACAGTGTCTCATAACAAACTGCTGACTGTCTTCTCCAAACTGAACCTAAGCTACTCCACTCTAGCCTGGTTTCAGAACTACCTCATAGATCGGCAACAAGCGGTATGGTGGAACAAAGCTCTTTCTCCCTTACTAATTGTGATTATGGGCGTGCTTCAAGGGTCTATTCACGGCTCCCTCCTTTTTAACCTGTTTACAAATAATCTCCATAATGCTACAACTCTAACCACCCTTATACAGTATGCAGATGACTCCACTGTCATATGTTCTGCCCCAACTCTACCCGAACTACAGAACTTAACCCAAACATCCTTCAATGCTATTGAATCATGGTTGGCAGATGCCTAATTAATCTCAAACCCAAATAAAACTAAACTCATGCTCTTCCACTCCACTTAATTCAAAACTCAATCCACTTACTTCAACATCACATCCAGTAATAAGACTTTAATTGAATCAGTACCATCCACCCAACTTCTTGGTGTTGTTATTGATCAAAAGCTGAAGTTCGACTTTTACATTGCCCAGACTGTAAAAAAAAGTGCACAAGAAAATAGGTACCTTATACAGATGCAAAAACTACCTAACCACAAACTCCAGAATAACCACAGCCAGAACTCATCTTCTGTCAACTTTATTATACACTTCACCCATCCTTACCAACCTCTCCAAATCAGACCTAAGCAAGCTAGATGCCTGCTATAATAAGATAGCTAAATTTGCCACTAGCTGTCCTACTAGTACCCATCACTGTAAGGCACCCTAAGACAACTATCTTGGTTAGAACTACCCCACCAACTCATTCTCACACAACTCTATACCGCCCATCAAATGTACTATAAACCCAATAAAACACCAGCTCTACAAGGCCTCCTCAATCCCCACATAAGTACCCATCCACTAAGATCCACTAATAAAGCTCTAATTGAAGTAACCAGGAGTAAAAATAGCTCAGGTGACTCTATACTCTTACTACATTGCTAAATTGTGGGATGCCTTACCACTTGAAATTAGAACTATAACTAGCTTAACAAATTTCAAGAATCACATTAAAGCCCACCTCACCAGTTCCTGGACTTGTCCATGTACTGGGCATGGGTAGCCCAAACCATGGAACTAGCTGATTTTAAAATTTTAATTGCATATGTAATGAGCATTGAATTTAAATCATATGACTACCTTTTTTTTTCCTTCTCACTGTTAATATCTATCAGATTTTAAGTCTTCAGTTTGCTATGCTACCTGTATATAAGACTGTTGTTGCCTTTCGGCTTTTAGGAGTCGCCACAGCAGAAATCCGGTCCGCTAATGATTGGCAGTAGATTTTGACGAGCGCCGAGGTGCCAGCTCAATGTTTGACCTTCAACAAAGGCACGGCCATTTGCGCATGTCTTTCGAATGCCCACCCAACCGTGGGGAGGGCATGCAGACTCCACACAGAAGGCACTCCCCGCACTCCAGCCGAGAATCGAACGGGAAAACCTCTTGCTGTGAGGCAACAATGCTACCGCTGCACCACCGCAGATGTCCTACCTGTGTAAGTTCTTACAGTAGTAGCAGGTAGTGACATTGTATACAATAAGAGTGCAATTATGATACTTAGTCTACCTGTATATAAGACTAAGTATCATAATTGCACTCTTACTGTATACAATGTCACTACCTGCTACTACAGTAAGAACTGTCTTTTAGAAGCATTGTTATACAAGATTATCGGTCTAGTCTCCCACTTGACCAATTTATTCTGTTCTAGTCTTTTTACCATTATGAATATCTGTTATTATTTATTTCTTTATTGTATTATGCAATTTTCCTTAAACTAACAAAGTAGTTTACTAACAATGGAGCTTTTCTCCCCAGGCCTCCGCTGAAAAAGGTTTTATGCCCAGTCAGACTCTCCCAGTAAACAAATGTAAAATAAAATAAATAAATAAATATGGTCTCTATCTGAAACAAATATATGTCCCATGGTAGAATACCCAAAAAATAAATTATATAAAAAGAGAACAAATCATGTGAGACCACATAAATTTAAATATTGAAAATCTCCTAACTGTGGATCCTCATCTATTCTTCTTTGCAAAATGAAGATCCTACCTCTGTAAATGAATTAATGTTTTTAAAACGTTACTGAAGCAGTGGATGGTAGTTATGCTGAACAAACAACATATCTGGAGCTGGCCAATGCCTTTAGCATTATTCTCAATTGAGGCATTATTGATAGACCTGTAGATCTGAGCATATGTTGTGCAATGGATAGCTAAGTGGTTGTCTGGCAGAACTCATGTAGTTATAGCTGAAGGTGGTATTTCTGAGAGCAAAAAAAAGTTACCAGTAGTGCACTTCAGGCTCAGTGGTGGACCCTATCTTATCTGGGATCTAAATTCTCAAGGGTCCAGTCCAACATTATTGGCCTCTGGTTATCTATGTTTTGCAGATGACTGTAAATTTGCTGTTGCTATTTAATCTTCCATTGATTCACTATTACTTCAACATAAGTTAAACCATATTAACAACTGGTGGAAGGACAATGATATCAACTTAAATTTGTATGGTTACTTTTTGAAAGCAAAATATTTTCTCATATCATATAGGTGACACATCCCTCCAATCAGACACTTCTACTAGGGATCTAGTCACGATCGTTGACAATTCCTTATCTTTTGACAAGAATGTCTTGACAGTAGCTGGAAAAGCCTTCTATCTGGCATATCTAGTTTCTAAAGACAAACTGTTTAGATCCAAAGAATTGATAATTTTTCTTTATTCATATTTCATTAGAAATATGAATAATATGAATATGAATATGAATAATAGCATTAGAACTGTTATTGAGTATAATGCTCTTTTTAGCATGCATATCCCTGAACATCTCATTCAACTTGAGAGACCTCTGAAAATTCCTGACCAAAGAGATCAGTGGTCTCAAAAATCTTAGTTATTAGGACAGACAGACAGCCTGCAGTTATAGCCTGACTGACACCTGTGCTCTGCCAGCAGATGTAATACATGGCTGAGGACTCATCCTTTACATGTGAATGCCAAAAGGCAAGTATTAAATATTGCACTAGACACTGATTTATTTTCTGGGCATCTTATGTAATAGTAAAAAATGGGGAAAAAGCAAAACAATCCATACAGTAAAACAGCTCTTCAGTCGACAAGTCAAAACTAGAACAGGAATTTTGTACCACCATTGTACCACAAGCAATTTCACAATGATTTGCTTAAACAATGAAAGGCATTCAAAAAAGTTTAATAAAAAAATGGTAGAGGCTGAGATATGCAGGCAGGCAATTCACTCTTCTCCCTGCCATACCATCACACCGTTCCACAGAAGGTAGGCCTTTGCTACTCAGTTCTCACTAGTTCAAACTGATCATGGACCATTGCATGAGCAAGCATAAAAGCTTGACACAAAGGGGTAAACTAAGATACCAGGGCTCGTGAGTAGGTTGAGGCATTGGTGTAATGGTCAAGGTGTTTACCTTGCAGACACAAGTTACATGGCTTGATTCTCACTTTCAGAGGGGGCAATATGTGTTGATCATGGAAATAAGGGTAGGCTAGGCTTGTAAGGGCCCTAGGGCCATTAGCCTAGTAACTTCCTATAAAAAAAAGTTCAGTGCCATTCAACCTTTTATAAGAATGCTTATATTCTCCCATTCCCCCATCTGTGGAATAGACTTCCTCTCCATATCAATCAGAATACCTCACTAGCCCTCTTTAAGATGACTTGATGGGAAACAGAACATATACCCCTGGAATCCCACCTGTGTCCCTGCTGGACAGGGAAAACAGGTGCTGGCTTTGTGGGAACATGGGTGAAATTCTTGGCTAGACTTATAAGGGCTTCCAGGCCAATAGCTTAGTATCATCCTATGAACCTATACCAGAATATCTTAGTAAACCAGTTCTAAAAGACCTAATAGTTTTGGCATCTATAGAGAAACTATATTTATTTTTTGAGGAAAGGCAATGGTTTTACTTTAGACAATAACTAGTACTCAGAATGGATGGACTCTGGAGACCATTAATGGACCTCTGAATGATAAACAAGTTTCACGTGGTAAATATTTTTCATGATACTTACCCTCCAGTCCCTTCTTCATTGTTCATGATACTTACCCTCCAGTCCCTTCTTCCTCTTCCACATACTAAAGCACTTATGGTCACACTGGATATGAAGGATGCATGCCTGCATACCCCCATATTCAAGCAGTACAGAAAGATTCTCAAGCTCCTTGTGTGGCCAGAGCATTGACAATTCACCTTCCTGTCTTCTGGTCTTTCCATGGCTCCACTGCTCCAAGATAATTTACAGAATGCTTGACAGTGATATTTGCACAACTTGGGCAAGATAGCTTTCATATTTATCTATAAATGGGTGACAGTTGGACTCAAGTAAAGAACCAGAGACACGATGAACAAAGCCTTGAATTACACTGTCCAGTGCTTCATCAGACTATGGGTATCCTTCAGTGAACAAGTCCAGCCTGCCCCCTACTATAGAGTAATTGGTGCTAATAAGAAAATCTGGATAACTTATAATAACAGGGAAAGGAAACACATCACTCAATAAATTACATTTCAGAGAAAATTAATAAGTGCTAGGGTGTACAGACTATGCAATTTGTAGCAATGACTTAACCATGTGAAAAGTCATTCAAAAGGAAATATACAAGCTTTAAAGAAGCATGCAACTTTGAAATCTTTGATATTTGTAGAGCATGTTGCATTTCTTTGACAGAAATCAGATGAAAGATAAATATACTTTGCAACACACAACATGGTTGTGGAAACTTGATTAAAGCTTAAGACTGGAAAAGGGCTTAAATAACATTGATGCACTTACTATAATGTTAGATGACTTCAATCTTTGTTTACAGACGGGACTTAGCATGCAGCACATGCTCATGTCAGCAGGCGTAACTACCACAAGTCACATAAAGACCTTTTTTTCCTATGTTACCCAGTATCGCTCCTCTCCATTTTGTGCTCTCTGAGCAAAATGAAAAGTGGAGTAAAAAATAATAACAATCAGATTTCCTCTACTCAAAGTAGCAATAGAGGGAGGGATAGTTAATGAAGACTGACCTCTCCAAGCTGGTCAGTACTTAACTTCAGTATCTGCCTAAGGAGAATTCACCCTTCGTTAACTAATAGGACAGCCCCCTAGCTAATTCTCCTGGGGGGATATATTTGAGAAATACATCCACAAACACCACTGCCCCCCCCAAAAAAAACAAATGATTCCAACATGTAGCTTTCTGCTAGCTAAGTAATCTCAAGGGAAACTATCATGTACACTGGTCCAATGTAAAACATACTGTTCCTCATCTGCAAAGGACAGTCTGGGTCACATGGTATCAGGCTTAGCTTGCAACTACTCTACCATGAACAGCTAGATGCTATGACAAAAGGTCATACTGCTCTGGATGCTGTGTAGTCCTATCAACTCCTGACACACAGAAAATATGCCAATGCTTTCGAAAGGGAAAAAGGAGCAATTCAACTTATACTGCCCTGTCCCAAGTCTGAGCATGTAAAGTGAATACAAATCCAGTAGACTTACTGTCTGGTCAAACCCTAAGCAAAACAGGCAGTCATCAAAAGGATGAATCCTAATCCAGTATAACCGTAAAGCACTACAGTTACTCTGAAGGACTGAAAGCTGTATACAGCAGTGTTTTGACCATATGCTGATCTGACTGAGGAACATTTTTTCCCCATAAAGTACTATCTTTTTTGAAAAGGAGCTGGCTGCCTTCCCATGAACAAA
This sequence comes from Protopterus annectens, assembly GCF_019279795.1. NCBI lineage: Eukaryota > Metazoa > Chordata > Ceratodontiformes > Protopteridae > Protopterus > Protopterus annectens. Next base: position 995,314,585 of record NC_056741.1, read on the forward strand.
TATGCTCCATGGATATAATGTTAATCTAAAAAACGCTGTGAGAAAATGCAGAGTCCACCAAGAAATAACCTAAATGTCACCTTATTCCACCATCAAGCTCATGCAAAAGTACCAGTAATGATGTTAAACAGATTTACTAGAGTTTGCAAACAGACAGCAAAGTCTATTACCAAGATCATGCAGCTGGTGTTTTTAGTTTTGGAAACAGAGCCATCTGATCAAGGATGATAATAGGTGGTAGTCATGGACAAAACTGTGCAGGAGATGGGGTGTGGGGGAGACCTGAAGTTGAAGTTAAATTTATCATCAAGGATATTAGCTATAATTTCTGGGTTGGAATGGGATACATCAGCAAAGATATTAGCTATAGTTTCTCTGGGTTGGAGTGGGACCCATCATTGTAGGTTTGTTTTGAGCAGATATGAAAGTTTTATGTGTTGGCACTGATAGGGTTTGACTTCCACCACGGCCAACCAAATGCCACGCCAGATATGTGAGAAACAACAGGTTATGATTCAGGGATTTGTTCCACTGCCCCAGACAGGTGTCATGATCAAAACAGGAATGGTCTCTTGGGTCACACTACTGAAACTCAACAAGTCAAAGCAAAAAAAAAAAAAAAAAAAAAAGTGCCCTCAAATTTGATTCACCAACCAAATGCAACCTGGCTCAAAAGCATACAGGAACTATAAGCTGCTGGTCTGAGTATGGGCTTTCAAGATCTACACTCAGACTAGGACTACACAGTGACCACTTTGAAAGCACAGTCACTGACCTAACAACCAGACCCCTTTCTCCCCATTCTAGCTGTGAATATTGACAATGTTCAGTGCACCCTCACACACATATGTATAAGCATACACACCCCTCAGATTCCCAGGGAAGGCGGGTACTGTTCTGCAGTTAGCCACAGCTTTCATCTGGGTTTCCCGGGGAAGGCTGGGGAATTCTCCAAGTGCCCACTGCTTTCATCTTGGTAAAGTAGTAGTGCCACCAGCATAGATATAAATAGGAACCAACACAACAGTTAACTGTGTCACTTGATATATAGACAAAAAAAATAATAATAATAAAAAACACAAAACAGTAATGTCCTAAGTGATCTGCCTCCTGACATAATAAATCATATGCAAATAATTACCAGCCACAAGATTTTAAAAGTGTCCAGAATTGTTTGGGGTTGTTGAGAAGGGCATTGAACTGTGATTAAAGGCAGGTTGCTTAAAGCTGACTAACAGTTTTCTCACTGAGATTTTTCAGGTTTATGAATTTCCCCTAGTTTCTTCATTTGGAGATCGTTTCCATTGCTGCCTGGCTATGCACTGATTTTCTATGCAATTTTAAATTCTGTAATTACCTTAAAATTTGTTCTATATTTGTAAATTCTGAAGATGGCTGGGAAGTGCTTTACTTGTAAAGTCAATAACCTGTCTGTGAAAGTTAGTTTAATTTCTATTACAGTTACTATGACTTGGGGAATAGTCGCTGAAAGGTATGAGGCAGGGCAATAATAGATGACATCTGGTTTGGGAAATTGGTTAAAATTATGTCAAAAAGAAAGTGTTTCTTTGTTTTGAAATTTTTTTTAGTGGGACCCCCTGAGAATTTGCATTATGTTTTGGCTGGTGAGAAAAACACTGACTTCATGTTTACAGGGGACCTAAAATGTTAATGCCTCCTAGAAAAATAATGCTTTTAGAAGAATGACAGCCCTCCTTTTTTGGTGGATGAGCCATTTGAATTTTTCATGGGGGGGTGAGTAATGAGAATGAGGGAATTAGTCTATGTATACTCAAATGAGGAGTTGCCGATAAATAATAAGACCAAAATAAAAGTATAGTAGTAAGGTAAACATAGAGAGATCAATTTAACATAATGTACGCTTATTATATACACATATTTTTTCGCTTTAAAAAGGAGTGTTAGATATGAGGCATACATCTTTAGATGTTAACAAAATAGCAACAATGATGAGCATGTCATAAGGTATACAAAAGTTCCAGAAAACTCAGTTGTCAGTACAGACCTTATAGAATTCAAAACATTTTGCTGTCTCTGTCAATTATTTATTAAGTCTTTTAATATGACAATATCTTTTACTGGATTACTCAACAATGACACTGAGTGGTAATCTCAAGTTGCAAGTGGGCAACAGTCCATTTAGGTCTCTAAGGCCTTTTGGTACTAAAAGGTAACAGCAACTACAAAAGACTTCTTTGTCCTTTAATTACTCCACAGAGATATGCAAAAAAACAGTTCCTACCAGGTACATAACTGTATGGCACTCTGTTTAATTCCTAAATCAGATGTTCAGAAATATTATTCTCTTTTCTTCCCAAACTCAAATACTGGCATCTTTTAATAGACTACCAAGTACAAAAAACTGTCATCTGTAACATGCTTCTCATGTTTCAGAAAGATGTTAATGAAAATCTTAATTGATCCTCTCGTAGATAAGTACTAGGCAGTCAGCCAGCAACCAATTACAAGACTAACCAATAACACACATTCAAGAACTGCCCGCAGCCTCAAGGAGGACAATACAAGACAGATGGGGAGGATTTGAGGATACCCAACCAATTAACATAATAGTCAACTATCACAGATACATAGTTTTTAACTTTAAATGGGGATACTAGATATGAGCCATATGCCTTTCTTAACCTTTGTGAATAAGAATGGTAAACATGAAAGAAAAATTTCCATTAAGTCACTGGCTTCAAGATCTGTGGTGATAATGCATGTTTGTATACACTTCATAAATGCAAACTGCATCAAGCTGTTAAAACAAATATGACCCTTCTACCGTTGTTTTAATAAAGCTGCATATTAAACCCTTTTTCTCTGAAAAGTGTAAAACATACTGCCCACGTTGATGTTGATCAGCCTATTAGACTTTCACATAATTTAAACAGAAATATACTCCTGCAAGAGAAAGGAGTTACAAATTAGCTTATGCTATTTTCTCATTTCAGTTTTTTAATCATATCAGCTGACTCAAACTTTACAACTGCAATGTCATTACATTTATTTACTGGAAAAGTCTCACTGGGCATGTACCCATTTTTCAGTGGAGGCCCTGGGGGGAGAAAAGCTCCAGAAGTTTATTTAGTTAACATTTATTTACTGCAAAAGTCCAACGGGGAAAGAGCCCACTTTCAGCGGAGGACTGGGGAGAAACACTCCAGACGCATGTCTTTGGAGTGTGTGAGGAAACCTGAGCACCTGGAGGAAACCCAGACAAACATAGGAAGGACAGACAGACTCTGCACAGAATCAAACCAAAAAACCTCTTGCTGTGAGGGATAATGCTAACTGCTGCACCCAGCCTCTTAGACCAAGTATTCCAGACAAAGCCTAGAATAATAGGGGGAACAGCAGCTATGGGCAGTAAAAGTTTCTTTTTACAATCGTTCATTGTGGTTACTATAGAAACTAACCACAATGAACGATTGCTGTAAAAAGAACTAAATTAGTTGCATAAATCTCAGCCTGTTAGCTCCAAAAATCCCGATATTTTTAAATATTGCTCTTACAAACTTATAACGTTTATAGAATCAAGGGTTTTGCATTAGTATGAATTTTCTAAAGCATATGAAATCGGAAACTGAAGTGTCTGTCTTTATTTTCTAACATCAATTTATGAGAAATGGACCAAAACTATGAGGCAAAATCTGGACATTTTGCGATAGGACACTAAAAACGAAGGGTAGTTGACAGTGGGAGCAAGAATAGGACTGGAATTTATTATTTACAGGATCTGAAATAGAAAAAGGACACTGTGGGTAGGAATGTCAATGACATGGTAAAGTGGGCGTGACTTTGGTCCATTATAGAGTGGACCCAAATTTTAAACTCTGGGATTGTCCCTTTAAAGTTAGATCAATTTTTTGAACAAATTTTGGATGAATACTGTCATTTCAGATATAAAAGAGGGAGAAATATTGGTGAATATTTAACGGGCTATAAGAAATGTTCTTTTTTAACTGAAGAAGCCATAAGTGAATCATCTAAGGAAAGTACATTTTGTGGTAATTGTACATATTGTGAGGTCGTGTCCAGAACCAAATCTTTCACTTCTGTTAACACTATGAAAGTTTCTGAAATTAGATCTTTGATTACTTGTAACATGGATTGGATTATATATATATATATATATATATATATATATATATATATATATATATATATATACGGCTGTTGCAATATGGTGTATTCTATGTTCAGCAAACATCTAGACCATTTAAACATAGAACGGCACTACATATTAGTGAAATTAATTGTAGAAGGTTTAGAAGTGCACTTTATAAAGATCATGTAGAGCAAGTTTGGGCGCACTTTATTTTTGTGGGGATTGATAAGGTGAGGGGTGAGGGCCTTTCATTGGTAAGAAAATATAAGATCTTGGATTCTAAGGAAAGGATGTGCCTTGTGAATTTGGGTGCTTTATATAAATCGGGGTTGAATGAAAATTGTTAAAAGAAATGGAATGTTTTTAGATGTATTATTGTAATATTTAAATATGTATTATAGTTGTTGTCCTGAATTTATTGTAACTTGCTTGAAAGTGATAATTTATGTAGGGGCTGTCACTTTAATGGTTGTACTTTTAAATAGTATAGCTACATTACTTCCTATAATGCTTTAACCACTGAAGACATCTTTTTGGGGAAAGCGGTCTGCGAGCAGTTGTGAGGCTTAGTTATTGATCTCAGCCTTGCGGTTATTTGGATATATCATTTAATGAATTTTCAAGTGAATAAAGTGATGAAGTAAATTACAAATGAAGCAGAAAGTGGTATGTTTTTTTTTGCCTTATATAGGCTTGTTTTGCGTGCTGGAAGCTTGCATTTGGTGGATGTTTCCTATTCCATGCACCTCAATGGTCTGAGCATCATTTGTTGTTGGACAATGTATATATGCATATGTATATATTCACACTCATAGCCATGAAGATACTTCAACTCATTTGCATCCACTCATAGTTAGTTATTTAAATCCTACTTACAGCCCTACTATAGATCCTGCTGTTAAAACTCCTACCCCTTTTGAACTACTCAAAATAATACTTCCCCCAGCCCTTAAAAGGGACTTGAGTAGAATTTCATACACACATGCACAAATGCACGCACAGCAGCAAAGCAAAATAAAAAAAGTTAACAGACTGTTCTAGCTATAAAATAACAATGCTTTCCAAAATCTCTGCTGTTCACTCACAACCCCTCATAGTGAGTGATTTAAATCTTCCTACAGGTCCTTCTGTTAAAACACCCACTCCTACTGCACTACTCAAAATAAAATTTCCCCAGCCCTTAAAATTTAATTGACAAACACCCACATACACACAGAGCAGCAAAGTAAAAGTTAACAGCCTGTCTCAGCTGTGAAATAGCAATGCTTTCAAAACTCTCTCCTGTTCACTCACGTCTGCTTGTAGTGAGTGACTTGCACCCTTTTTACATTCCTTCTATAGGTTCACAGGTTCATAGGTGTGTACTAGGCTAATGGCTGTGGGGCCTTTACAAGCCTAGTCATAGGATTACCCTAGCATAGTGCCACACGACCTTAGTTCCCAGTACCTATGTTGAGTAGAGCCACTGGAGTTATCCCCAGAGTGAATTTTCTGTTTCCCATTCACTCATCAAGATTTGTCTTGAAGAGGGTCAGCGAGGTGCTCTGCTTGACATGTATGGGAAGCCTGTTCCATAGCATGAGCACTCTCTGGGTTATGAACCTGCCCCTCCAGCATGTTCTGTTAATTGTTGTAATGAGGTTGAGGATTCTGGAGTGTGTGGTGTGGAGGGATTGGGATTTCTTTAAATGTAGCATTTCTAACAGGGCTGGGTCAGACATGGCTTTGTAAGTCAAGCAGAGGTCACCTCTAAGTAGGTGATATGAGACAGAGAATAGTTGGAGTTTTTTGGGTCTGTCCATATAGGACAAGTGTTTAAGGCCTATGATCCTCTTTGTGAGGTACTTTTGTGGCCTCTCCAGTTGTTGCAGGTGTCTAGTGAGGTACATGCCAAATGGGGCATTGTACTCAATGATTGGCCTAATGAGGGAAGAGTAGAGGGAGACAATGACCTCTTTCTTCCTGGATGCAAAACCATTAGTAATGAGATGTGCAACATAGAAGGACTTTCTGATGACAGTGGCAATGTGGTGATCAAAAGAGAGGTTGCTGTCAACCTGTGTTCCCAGATCTCTTATAACGCCTTCTGTGTTCAGTGGACTACCATTAATGTGGTAATTCATGGGAACCAGGTTTTTCCCAAAGGGAATGATGACACATTTTTTGGCATAGAGGTTAAGGCAATGGTTCTGACACTAGTCTTTTCTCACAGTGTGTAGGATGTCAACATCACTTGAGGAGTTAATAATAACTTCCAACTTGCAATCGTCTGCGAACTTCGTCAGCCAGAGTCCCTTCATGTTGGCCTGGACTTCAGAGAAGTCGATACCAAACAGGAGAGGATCCAGGACCGAACCCTGTGGGACTCCACTTGTGACTAATTGGCAGTCTGACTTGGAGTCAGCTACTTTCAGACTGTGGGTTCTATCTGTGAGCCAGTTTGCAGCCCACCTAGTGATATAGGGGTTGATGCCAAGCTTAGTGAGTTTTTCTATGATGACTGAGTCGGGAATGGTATCAAAACCCTTGGCCAGATCAAGGTAGGCTGTACCTTGCCTTCATCCACAGCTCTGGTGCCTGACTCAAAGAAGTCAACCAAGTTGAGCAGGCATGATCTACCCTTCACAAAAACAAACTGTGTGGGATCCAGAGTTCGGAGATTCCCTGTATCCTTGTTTATTAGGTCCCTGATGATGTGTTCCATAGCTTTGCATATCAGACTTGTCAGGCTAATGGGGTGATAATTCCCAGGGTCTGTAGTCACTCCTCCTTTGTGGAGAGGGATGACTGTAGCAGTGCACCATTTGGCAGGGACAAAGCCTGAGGTGAGGCTGTGATTGAACAGGACACACAGGTGAGGTGCCAGTTCACTCTGTAGTTCATGTAGAACACAACCAGGGATATTTTCAGATCCCATAGAAGCTGTATTCATGGCCTTGGACAGTGCTATTTTAACCTGTGCAGCAGTAATACTTGGTGCCTGGCAATCTACTGGTATTGTTATTGGTCCTTTGGGGGGAGGGGTAAAGTTAGCACTGAATCTGTCGGCCAGTATACTAGCAATATCTCTTGGCTCGGTAGAGGAGGTACCATTGTGCTGTAGCTCAGAGCAAATCTAGGTATTGCCATGGAGATTCTTTACATAAATATAGAAGGCCCTGTGGTTGTCTTTACTATCTGCTGCAATTCTGTTTTCATACCTAGCTTTAGAGGATTTGATGAGGGATCTCAACTTTTTGTTGAGGCAAATAAGGGAGCTTTTCCAGTCTTGGGACATCACCTTATTCCACATCAGTTTTCTCTTTCTGTTGTAGAGTTTGTTTATGGCAGGGGACCACCAGATTGGCTTCCTTTTTTTTGGAGGAGACCGTCTTGATTCTAATGGGTAAAGCAAGATCCATGCATTTGTGTATGTGTCCGTACAGTGCATTGGTGTATGATTCTGTGGTCACACAACTATTCTCCATTTGTATGGGTGCCTTGAAGTTAGCCACCTCGATTTTTAGAATCCCAAAGTTAGCTTTGGAGAAGTTTTTCATGGTGGTTACCTTTGCTGGGGGAGTGGGAGGAATGTGAATTTCCAAGGTGATTAGTTTGTGGTCGGATCTAACCAGGGAGGAGCTGACTACTGGTGTAGAGCAAAAATCACCCATGTTAGTAATGACCAGGTCAAGGATGTTGCTACCTCTAGTGGGGGTAAGAACAAGCTGGTAGAGGGCATTGGAATTAATGAACTCCAGGTAATGTTGGGCAAGTGTATTGGTACATGAGTAGCTTACCCAGTTAATGGATGGGTAGTTGAAGTCGCCTAGTAAGAGAGTGTTAAGTTGGACCCTAATATTCTCTAGGGTGCTTAGGAATGTGGAGTGCAAGTGTTGGGACATGGTTTGGGACCTATAGCAGGCTAAGACCTGAATTGCTGTCTTACCCAATATTAGCTGCACCTGAAGTATCTCTGATTTATTATGTTGGGCTACCAGTCTGGAGGTGTGCACATCCTTTATGAATATAGAAACACCACCGCCTTTGGAGTTTTGGTCCAAGTTCTGGGGCCGAAAGGTGTGGAATGAGTTATAGCCTGGTAGTGCAGGGTGCTTTCTGCTGCCTTGAACCAGGCCTCTGTTACAGCACAAATATCAATGTTCTCCATTTTAAGGAGTACCTCGAGTGAGTGCATTTTGAGATTTAGACTTCTAGCATTGAGCAACATGACCCTCAGATTGCATTTGTTTGTAGCTGTTATGGTGGTAATTTGGTCTTTGGAACACCACCTAAAAAAGGCACTATAGGGGTGGCAAGAGCCTTGTCCAGTATCTGGATGTCCAGGGGTGACAGATGCAGGCCATTTTTGGCAAAGCATTGAGGTCTGTCAATCATGTCATCCCAGGCAGATAGATACTGGATCCCCTTAGAGTGACACCAGAAACTAAGCCAATTGTTGAAATCAATAATTTTCTGCTTGTACTGTGGTATCATTCTGGGTGATGGTAGGATGATGCTCAGGGCTAAGGCCATACCCACCTGGACTACATAATCTGAGAGCTCCCCTATGTCTCTTTTCATGTAGTCCAGGGAGGTACGTCACAGGTCATTCACACCCACATGTACTATGATAGATTCATATTTGTACCTGTTGTTGAGCGACCTGAGTGCATGCATTATGTGTCAGATCCTGGCACCTGACAGGCAGCTGACTGTTACTTTCTCCTTATTCAGCCTAGTGAGTGGGACATCAGTGTGCCTCACTATTAAGTCACCTATGACTAGTGTGTTGGGCATGCTGTTTTGCCTTAGGGGCTTTGGTTGAGTGGTACACTGTTTAGGAGAGTTATGTATTGCATGATTAGTGTTGTATTGTGGTGGTCAAATGCTTTTCTGTCTTGGAGGTCTCTGCTGCTTGAGTAGATTTTTATTGAGAGCCTCTGTGCAAAGGTGGGTTTGTGGTTTGCATTTCTTTGTGAAGGCAGTGCTGGTGTGTGCTCTGGATGGCTATGTGTTCCATGTGGTCTGGTGCAAGTGTTGACCTTTTCGTCTTGACCAGCTATTCTGGTCTTAAGTGGAGAGTGCATGGCTTCCAGTTTGGATATATAAGTCCATCGCTCGCAAGTCTGAGTGTTGGAAGTTAAGAAGAGGGGGTTGTCGGTGTACATGAGGTGGTTGCTACATTGCCTCAGGATGCCCAAGTTCACCAGGTTAATAGGAGAAAGCACAGGGAACTGACCTTTAGACATGCCTGGAGGAGTGAGCATTGATAATAAGTACTAGATCTGTTTCCTTGTAGAACGTTTAGTGCTGCTAGCACTTGTATGCTACAATAATTGCTACAAGAAGTTTGGTAAAGTGATAGACTAATAAGCTAATATAAGTGCAGGAGAGGAGAGAACTAGTAGATCTAAAGCAAAAATTGAAGAGCAGACTCTGGCACCGCTCAGAAGCTTTCAAACAGTCCTAGATACAGCAAGTCTGTATCTGGATTAGACTAGTTACAGGAAAGGTGGGAAACAAGAACAAATGCGGGCTTTTAAACAGGAAAGTTGAGAGATATAGAAAAACTGTCCAAACTGCCAATAAACTACAATTTCTGTGCCAGGAACTACTCCTCCTGTGGTAGATAGCCTACCTAGTGCTTATCACTCCCACTGATAAGCTAAAAGGCTTACCACCAACACAGAAAGGCTTGGTGGGCTCAGAAGCTTACAGTCTTGACACAGCAAATCTGTATCTGGCTAGACTAGTTACAGGAAAGGGGGGAAACATGCACAAACACAGGCTTTTAAGCCAGAAATTTGAAAGGGATGGAAGAAACTGCCCAGAAGGCAAATAAACCACAAATCTGGGCCAGAAACCACTCATTTGTGGTAGATAGGCAACCTAGTGCTTACCACTCCCACTGATAAGCTAGAAGGCTTCCCTCTAACACAGGAAGACTTGGGAGGCTCAGGAGCTTACAAACAGTCCCGGATACAGCAAATCTGTATCTGGACTAGACTAGTTACAGGAAAGGGGGGAAACAAGTGCAAATGCAGGCTTTTAAATCAGGAAGTTGAGATAGATGGAAAAACTGCCCAAATGGCCAATAACTACAATTTCTGGGCCAGAAACTACTCCTTATGTGGTAGATAGGCCACCTAGTGCTAACCACTCCCACTGATAAGCTAGAAGGCATTCCTCCAACACAGAAAGGATTGTGGGGCTCAGGAGCTTACAAACAGTCCTGGATACAACACATCTGTATCTGGACTAGACTAGTTACAGGAAAGGGGGGAAACAAGTGCAAATGCAGGCTTTTAAATCAGGAAGTTGAGAGAGATGGAAAAACTGCCCAAATTGCAAATATCTACAACTTCTGGGCCAGAAATCACTCCTTATGTGGTAGATAGGTTACCTAATGCTAACCACTCCCACTGATAAGCTAGAAGGCTTCCCTCCAATAAAGAAAGGCTTGGGGGGCTCAGGAGCTTACAAGCATCCTGGATACAGCAAATCTGTATCTGGTCTACACTTGTTAAAGGAAAGGGGGGAAACAAGCTTAGATTTTTTTTTATTTAGTAAAGTGAAACAGGAGAAAGCTGCATCAGAAGGTAATTCAAGGTTAAGAATCTAAGTGGGTTGGCCTTCACAAATGCTCTCTCTTTATTAGGTAGAATGAACTAATGACACTAGACTGGGAGGAGTGTCCCAGATCAAATATACAGTATGGGTGGGCAATTGCAAAGCCTAGCTGTAGCTACTAAATGAAAGTTTTAAATAGATAAAGGAGCAAGAAGACTCTAGCAAATGATTTTAACTGCAAACAAATCAGTTATGTGATACCTGACTAGAACACAGAAACCTCAAAAAATCAGAATTGCACAGAAAAGCATGGATAGAGCACTCATAAACAGGAAATACAACTATCAGTATGAAAAAGCAGTTTACAGTTAAGTAATTCAGTAAACATGCAATTAGAGTAATGAAACAGTATCTATTAATGAAAAATACAGTTAAAACAGTATAAAACACTGCATAAATGCAGTGAAAATGTAAAAAAAAGCTTTATAACAGTGCAAAATGTAGTAGATTAACCGTATAGCACAATTATAAGTGTTACAGAAGTTCAATTCAATGAAATAAGTGTAAAAAATAACTTATCCTGCTCTTGGAATGTTAAGGAATTTCGGCTTAGTCTCAGTAATGAATCACCATCCACAGCCTGACCGCTGTTAAAACACCAAACACCCACCATAGGGTCATAGGTTCGTAGGTTCATAGGTTGGTACTAGGCTAATGGCCCTAGGGCCTATGCAAGCCTAGCCATAACAATTCCCTGGATATTTCTTCCCACAATATTTACTTATATGGACCCCTGTCTAGCAGGGCAACTGACATGATCCCCGGGGTGAATTTCCTATCTCTCATCCAATCATCAAGGTTCCTTTTGAAGAGGGCCAATTAGGTGCTCAGCTTGACATGCATGGGCAATCTATTCCAGAGTATGGGGAGTCTCTGGGTCAGGAACCTATCCCTCCAACATGTTTTGTTCATTGTGATGACAAGGTTTAGATCCCTGGAGCGTGTGGCTCTGAGGGATTGGGATTTCTTTAAGTGGAGCATGTCCAACAGCTCAGGGTTTGACATGGCCTTGTATGTTAAGCAGAGATCGCCTCTGAGTAGACAAATGCCACAGAGTATAGCTGGAGTTTTTTTAGATGGTCAGCATATGGCATCTGCTTTAGGCCTGTGATGCTTTTAGTGAGGTATTTCTGTGGCCTTTCCAGCTGTTGCAGATGTCTTATGAGATACATACCAAATGCGGCATTATACTCTATAATGAGTCTAATGATGGGCGAGTACAGTGGGACAATGACCTCCTTTTTTCTGGATGAAAAGCTCTTAGTGATGAGGTATGCCACATAGAAGGATTTCTAGACTGTTGTGGCGATGTGGTTATCGAACGTGAGACCACTGTCCACCTGTGTTCCTAAGTCTCTCATCACATTTTCGATGTTTAGTGTCCTGTCACCTATGTGGTAATTCATGGGTACATGTTTTTTTTCCAAAAGGGATAACTATACACTTTTTGGCATTAAGCTTGAGCCCATGGCTCTGGCACCAGGCATCTGTTTCTGTAAGGCCCTTTTGTAGAATATCCGCATCATTTGGGGATTCAATAATGGCTCCCAGTTTGCAGTCATCTGCGAACTTTGTTAGCCAGAGTTCCTTAGTGTCGGCCTGTACTTCAAAGAAGTAGATGCCAAACAAGAGTGGTCCCAGTACTGAACTCTGAGGTACTCCACTTGTCACTTGTCTGGAGCTAGATTTGGAGTCTGCTACTTTTACAGTCTGGGTTCTGTCAGTAAGCCAGATGGCAACCCATCAAGTGACGTAAGGATTTATGCCCAGCTTAGCCAGTTTATCTATGATTCCTGAGTAGGGGATGGTATCAAAGGCCTTGGCGAGGTCCAGATAGGCTGTGTGGACCGCCTTACCCTCATCCACAGCTCTGAAGACAGATTCGAAGAAGTCAATCAGATTCAGGAGACAAGATCGGCCCTTCACAAACCCAAACTGGGTGGGGTCCAGTGTTTGAAGGTTGCCAGTGTCTTTGTTTATCAGTTCCATGATAATGCGTTCCATGCCCTTGCAGATCAGGCTTGTCAGACTGATTGGACGGTAGTTCCCGGGATTCAAGGTGGATCCTCCCTTGTAGAGCAGGATAACTGTAGCTGTGCGCCACTCAGTGGGCATGAAGCCTGAGGTGAGGCTATAATTAAACATGACACTTAGGTGAGGTGCCAGTTCATTTTGTAGTTCATGTAGTACACAGCCTGGGATGTCATCTGGTCCCATGGATGCTGTATTCTTAGCTTTGGAGAGTGTGGTTTCTACCTGTGTGGCCGTGATTATAGGAATTTGGCAATCTTTTCGTATTGAGATGGGCCCTTTAGGGGGTGAGAGGGGGGTGAAGTTGGCACTAAATCGATCTGGCAGGATATTGGCAATATCCTTGGGATCAGTATATTTAATGCCATTCTGTTGTAGCTCACAGCAGATCTGAGCATTGTCATTTAGATTCTTGACATAACTATAGAATGCCTTGTGGTTGTCTTTGGAATCTTTGGCAATTCTATTTTCATAACTAGCTTTTGAGTATTTTATGAGGAATCTCAGCTTCTTACTGAGTCTGGTGAGGGAGTTTTCTGCATCCTGGGATTTTCCTCTTTTCTGCAACAGTTTCTTCCTTCTGTTGTATAGTTTGTTTATAGCAGGGGACCACCAGATTGCATTCCTTTTTTTTTGAGAAGAGTATCTTGGTTCTATTTGGGATGGCACGATTCATGCACGAGTGGATGTGCTCATACAGTGTCTTAGTGTAGGATTCTGCAGTTGAACTTCCAGATCCCATTTGCATGGGTGTTGTGAAGTTTGTCACTTCTGACTTCAGTAGCATGAAGTTGGCTTTGGAGAAGTTTTTTAAGGAGTTTTTTTACTGGGGGAGTGGGGTAGGATGTGGATGTCAAGGGTGATTTGCTTATGGTCAGACCTGACCAATGAGGGGGTGACCACTGGTGTGGAGCATCTATCTCCCATGCTGGTAATGACCAGCTCTAGGATATTGGAGCCCCTGGTGGGACAATGGATTAGTTGATCCAGAGCATTGGAATTTATGAATTCCAAGAACTGTTGGGAAAAGGAGTTGGTACCTGAGTAGTTTTTCCAATTAATGGCAGGGTAGTTGAAATCACCCAGTTAGGTTGTTTGGTTGTATCTTAATATTTTCCAGTATGTTTAGGAAGGTGTAGTGAGAATCGTGGGGCATGGTGGGGGATCTGTAGCAAGCTACAATTTGGATTGTGGTCTTACCTAGTGTTAGTTGCACCTGGAGAATTCCAGATGCATTGTGTTGGGCAACTAGCGTGGAGGTGTGAATATCCTTGGTGAATACGGACACTCCTCCACCTTTAGTGTTTCAGTCTTGGTTTTGTGGCCGAAAAGTGTGGTAAGAATTGTAGCCTGATGTTGCAGAGGTGCTCTCTGGAGCTTTGAACCAGGTCTCAGTTACTGCACAGATATCGATGTTCTCCATTTTTAAGAGTGCCTCGAGAGAGTGCATTTTGAGGTTTAGACTTCTAGCATTTAGTAGCATTACCTTTAGATTTTACATGCTTGTATCTGTTACAGTGGTGGCTTTATCCTTTGAACCTTGCCTAAAAAAGGCACTATAGTGGTGGCAAGCGCTTTAGTCAGTAAACTGAATCCCAGGGGTGACAGGTGCAGACCATCTCTGGCAAAGCATCATGGTTTCGAACTAGCAGGTGGAAAACTCCAAAGGTGTATTAGGAAATGTAAAAGTAAAGCGCTTTTCGTCTCCCTTAGTAGGAAGACTTCTTCAGACAAAGTAAAAAAAAAAATCATCTAACACAATTTAAAACCAAAAAGGCACCAAAAAATGGGAGTGTTACAAAATTACAATTGAAATTCCACTTATTGCAGACTCCCAGTCGGGTTGCACTGTTTATTTATTTATTTATCATTGATTCTTCATTATATATTAGAGATGTGTACTACTTACTACTTTTTATTTTAAGGAATGGATACTATATTTGTATATATTTAGTTGCAAGCACTACTTCATTTCATTTCATTGTTTTTATTTTTAACCACAAGATTCTGCATGAGATTTGTTTACCCTACGAAAAGTTGTTGCTAAAATGTATTTTAAGGGAAACAAACTGTATTTACACTTGAATGTGTTCATGAATCTTCACTAAGACATTCTTTGTTACTTTTATCAAGTTTGTGTTCCTTTTTTTTGAAAACTTTTTTATGTTTGGCACTTTGTCTATACAAAGTAGACATTTATTTATGCTTTTAATGTAATACAACTTTAAATGTGAAGGTATGTCAGTGGGTTCAGTTAAGGCAGCTGTTTGTAATTTTGTAACACACCCCTTTTTTTTGGCACCTTTTTGGTTTTAAATTGTGTTAGATGATTTTTTTACTTTGTCTGAAGAAGTCTTCCTACTAAGGGAGACGATAAGCGCTTTACTTTTACATTTCCTAATAAACCTTTGGAGTTTTACACCTGCTGGTTTGGAACCTTTTGGTTTGTTTTTTGACAGTTTGTTTTTCTTCAATTTTGGAAAGCATCGTAGTTTGTCGATCATGACCAGTGATGTACTACTCAAAATAAAGCTTTCTCAAACCTTAAAAGGGTTCAAAGGGAACTTAATCCACACCCACACACACACACACACACACACACACACACACACACACACACACACACACACACACACACACACACACACACACCAGCAGCAGCAGTGGCAAAATAAAAAAATAAAGTTAACAGACAATCTTAGCAGTAAAATAATAGTTTTCCAAATCTTCTCCTGTTCACAAATGTATCTTTAAATATGTTACTGTAAAAAAAACAACAAAAAACTTTCAAGCTTTTGACATTTTCATGTTAGTCAGCTGTAGCGCTAAATGTCTAATAGTTTCTGTTCCACTCATACTGTTATAATTGTGTTCTTAAAGACAGTGTGTTGTCTGTTTCTTACTATAACTGGTGACATAATTTCTTCATTCTCCTTGTTTATTGGTTGTTTTCAATACCCATACTTTTCTGAAGCCTCTCTCCTGAAGATATTTAGTTTAATGATACTGCTTGCACTGTTTTCCTGCTAAATTATGGAATTTTTGCTATAATTACTTTACTGGTTCCTTCTGGTGCAGAAGAAGGCTCCCACGCTAGTTGGGAGTATTGTTTGCTACAGAGACTAAATTCAAGTCTCCTGCTATTTGTTGGTGTGCTTTACTGAGTTTATTTTCTGTGTTATAAATAAGGAAATTGAGTATAACACTGTCCATCATCCAATAGCACAGCTAACTGCACTGTACAGATACAGATATTTAGAGCCTTAAGTTTCTCTATACAACCTAATTTTCCATTTGTATTTTACTTTATATAATCAGTATTTGTGTGAATAGGTTCTAGTTCCTACAAGTCTGCACATTGCTCTTTGTGTGTGGCCTTAGATTTCTTGTTTTAGACAAGGATCATCGCCATTAAATCAATGCCATACACATAAGCACAACACCCCCTTCAGCTCACATTACCAAGCACCTTGAACAGTGGACATGCATCTGTCAACCATCTCAGTAGTCAGCCTGGTTGAAATGGCCATGCTGAGACAATGTAGCAATTGTCTCATATTTACTTACAACCACCTACTACTTAAACCAGCTGACACAGTGTGTAAGAGATATGGTTATACAAAGCTGTCTCACAAATCCACAATAAATAGCAAGCAGGTTGTCAATACTGCACAACCCAACACTAAACAAAGTAGTCACAGCTCAAACCAAAGTCATAGACCTACATATGCTAAGGCTCTTAAAAGTAACCTACATAAGCCACAAAGGCCTCAAAAATGTAACCTAACAAATAAGTACCCTCAGCAACCTCAGATATACACATCACAGGCAGCATCCACCATGAAACATACATCTAAGAGTCCCACTGACTCAGTTCAAAAGCCCATAATGTAAAACTCCATACAATCAAATATCTTACTCATAGGTTACTCCACGCAGCAGGATGTGTAATGAGATGTCTATGGTCAGTTCCCTATCAGGCACCAGGATACACTACATCATTGAAGCCTTCAAGTCCTTGCACCCCATGTACACATATAACACAGTCATAGTACCTGTGTGTGTACATGACTTGAGGTGTACTTTCTTGGACTATATGAAGAGAGATATGATGGAGCTCTCATAATATGTGTATGAGGATAGTATGAAGCTAGCCTTGAGTAGGATTTTACCACCACCATGAATGATGCAGCAAAATGAACAAAAGATTATTGATTTCAACAACTGGCTTAGCTTCTTGTGCCATTTAAGAGGGTACAATATTTAACAGCCTGGGAAGATATGCTATACAATCCAAACTGCCTTGCTAGGTTGTCCTGCACCTCTCTCCTGAAGTTTTTGTATAGGTTCATAGGTGTGCACTAGGCTAATGGCCATGAAGCTCCCAGTGCCTCTGTCGAGCAGCGCCACTGGAGTGTCCCCCGGGATGAATTTTCTATTTCCCATCCACTCATCAAGATTTCTCTTGAAAAGGGCCATTGTGGTGCTCTGTTTGGCATGTATGGGAAGTCTATTGCATAGCATGGGCAGTCTCAGGGTTAAGAACCTGTCCCTCCAGCAAGTTCTGTTGATTGTGGTAATGAGGTTGAGGTTTCTGGAGTGTGTGGTGCGGAGGGATTGGGATTTCTTTAGATGTAGCATTTCTAACAGAGCTGGGTCATTCATGGCTTTGTAAGTCAAGCAGAGATCACCTATAAGTAGGCGATATGAGACAGAGAATAGTTGTAGTTTTTTGAGTCTGTCCATATAGGACAAGTGTTTAAGGCCTAGGATCCTTTTTGTAAGGTATTTTTGTGGCCACTCCAGTTGTTGCAGGTGTCTAGTGAGGTACATTCCCTTGTACTCGATGACTGGCCTAATGAGGGAACAGTAGAGGGAGACAATGACCTCTTTCTTCCTGGATGCAAAACCTTTAGTAATGAAATGTGCCACACAGAAGGACTTTCTGACCACAGTGGCAATGTGGTGGTCAATAGAGGTTGCTGCTAACCTATGTTCCCAGCTCTCTTATAACACCTTCTGTGTTTAGTGGACTACCATCAATGTGGTAATTCATGAGAACTGGGTTTTTCCCAAAGAGGATGATGACACATTTTTTAGCATTGAGCTTAAAGCCATGGTTCTGACACCAGTCGTTGGTCTCAGTGAGGCCTTTCTGTAGGATGTCAGCATCACTTGGGGAGTTAATAATGGTTCCCAAGTTGCAATCGTCTGCAGACTCTGTCAGCTAGAGTCCCCTTTATGTTGGCCTAGACTTCCGAGAAGTAGATACCAAACCAGAGAGGACCCAGGACCGGTCCCTGTGGGCCTCCACTAGTGACTGGTCGGCAGTCTGACTTGGATTCAACTACTTTCACATTGTGGGTTGTATCCATGAGCCAGTTTGCAACCTACCTAGTGATATAGGGGTTGATGCCTAGCTTAGTGAGATTTTCTGATTCCTGGGTGAGGAATGGTTTCAAAGGCCTTGGCCAAATCAAGGTAGGCTGTATGAACCACCTTGCCTTCATTCACAGCTCTGGTGACTGACTCAAAGAAGTCGACCAAGTTGAACAGGCATGATCTACCCTTCACAAAACCAAACTGTGTGGGATCCAGAGTTTGGAGATTTCCTATATCCTTGATGATGTGCTCCATAGCTTTGCATATCAGACCTGTCAGGCTAATGGGGCGATAGTTCTCAGGGTCTGTAGTCACTCCTCCTTTGTGGAGAGGGTTGACTATAGCAATGCTCCATTCGGTAGGGACAAAGCCTGAAGTGAGGCTGTGATTGAACATGGCACACAGGTGAGGTGCCAGTTCACTCTGTAGTTCATGTAGAACACAGCCAGGGATATCATCAGGTCCCATAGAAGCTGTATTCTTGGCCTTGGACAGTGCTGTTTTAATGTGTGAAGCAGTAATACTGGGTGCCTGGCAATCTACTGATATTGTGATTTGTCCTTTGGAGGGGGAAGACAGGGGTAAAGCTGGCACTGAATCTGTCAGCCAGTATACTGGCAATATTTGTTGGCTTGGTATAGGAGGTGCCATTGTGCAGTAGCTCAGAGAAAATCTGGGTATTGGCGTGGAGATTCTTTACATAACTATAGAAGGCCTTGTGGTTGTCTTTTCTATCTGCTGCAATTCTGTTTTCATAGCTAGCTTTAGAGGAGTTGATGAGGGATCACAACTTTTTGTTAAGGCTGATAATGGAGTTTTTCTAGTCTTGGGACTTCACTTTATTCCGCATCAGTTCCCGCATTCTGTTGTAGAGTTTGTTTATGACAGCGGACCAACAGATTGGCTTCCTTTTTTGGAAGGAGAGTGTCTTGGTTCTATTTGACATGGCGAGATCCATACATTTGTGTACATATTCATACAGTGCATTGGTGTATGATTCGGCGGTCATGCAACTATTCTCCATTTGCACGGGTGCCATGAAGTTAGCTACCTCTGTTTTTAGGAGCCCAAAGTTTGCTTTCGAGAAGTGTTTCATGGTGGTTACCTTTGTGGGGGGGTGTGGATTTCCAAGGTGATTAGTTTGTGGTCGGATCTAACCAGGGAGGAGTTGACTATTGGTGGAGAGCAATAGTCATCCATGTTAGTAATGACCAGGTCAAGGATGTTGCTACTCCTAGTGGGGGTAAGAACGAGCTGGTCTAGGGCATTGGAATTAATGAATTCCAGGAAACTTTGGCAAGTGTATTGGTACATGAGTAGTTTTCCAAGTTAATGGAGGGGTAGTTGAAGTCGCTCAATATGAGAGTGTTAGGTTGGGACCCTAATATTCTCCAGGGTGCTTAGGAATGTGGAGTGTGAGTCTTGGGACATGATTGGGGACCTATAACAGGCTACGACCTGAAATGCTGTCTTACCCAATGTTAGCTGCACCTGAAGTATCTCTGATGTGTTATGTTGGGCTACCAGTCTGCAGGTGTGCGCATCTTTATGAATATGGAAATACCACTACCTTTGGAGCTTCAGTCCAAGTTCTGCGGCAGAAAGGTGTGGAATGAGTTATAATCTGGTAGTGCAGGGTGATTTCTGCTACCTTGAACCAGATCTCTGTTACATCACAAATGTCTATGTTCTCCATTTTAAGGAGTGCTTTGAGCGAGTGCATTTTGAGATTTAGACTTCTAGCATTAAGCAACATGATCTTCAGATTACATTTATTTGTAGTTGTTACGGTGCTAATTTGGTCTTTGGAACACCACCTAAAAAAAGGCACTATAAGGGTGGCAAGATTCTTGATCAGTATCCGGAAGCCCAGGGGTGACAGATGCAGGCCATCTTTGGCAAAGCATCAAGGTCTATCAATCATGTCATCCCAGGCACACAGATACTGAATTCGCTTAGAATGACACCAGCGAATTAGCCAATTGTTGAAATCAATGATTTTCTGCTTGTACTGTGGTATCATTTTGGGTGATGATAGGATACTGCTCAGGGCTAGGATCATACCTGCCTGGGCTACATAATCTGAGAGCTCCTCCATGTCTCTTTTCATGAAGTCCAGGGAGGTACATCTCAGGTCATTCACCCCAATGACAGTCATATATGTACCTGTTGATGAGGGACCTGATTGCATGTGTTATGTGGTGGATCCTGGCACCTGACAGGCAGGTGACTGTTACTTTTTCCTTATTCAACCTAGTGAGTGGGACATCAGTGTGCCTCACTATCGAATCAACTACGACTAGTGTGCTGGGCATGCTGCTTTGCCTAAAGAGCTTTGGTTGAGTAGCACTCTGTTTAGGAGAGTTATGTGTCTTGTGATTAATGTTGTGTTATGTTGTGGTTGACGAGTGCATTTATGCCTTGGAGGTCTCTGCTGTTTGGGTAGATTTTTTTTGAGAGCCTCTGCGAAGGTGGGTGTGTGATTTGTGTTTTTATGTGAAGACAGTGCTGGGGTGTGTTCTGGAGGGCTATGTGCTCCATGTGGTGTGGTGCAAGTGTTGACCTTCTCCTCTTGACCAGCTATTCCGGTCTTGGCTTGAGAATGTGTGGCTTCCAATTTGGATATATAAGTGCATCTCTTGCAAGTCTGAGTGTTGGGAGGTAAGAGGATAGGGTTGTCGGTGTACATGAGGCAGTTGATACATTGCCTCAGGATGCCCAAGTTCACCAGGTTAATAGGAGAAAGCACAGGGTACTGACCTTTAGACATGCCTGGAGGGGCGGGCATTAATAATAAGTACTGGAGCTGTTTCCTTGTAGAATGTTTAGTGCTGGTAGCACTTTTGTGTGATACAATAATTGCTACAAGAAGTCTGGTATGGTAAAGTGCTAGACTAATAAGCTAGTAAAAGTGCAGTAGAGGACAGAACTAGCAGATCTAAGGGAAAAATTGGAGATCAGATTTTAGTACCTCTCAGAAGCTTACAAACAGTCCTGGATACAACAAATCTGTATCTGGACTATACTATTTATAGGAAATGTGGGAAAAGTGCAAATGTGGGCTTTAAAACCAGAAAGTTGAAAGAGATGGAAGAAAACTGCCCAAACGGCTAATAAACTACAATTTCTGAGCCAGAAACCACTCTTCTTGTGGTAGATAGGCTAACTAGTGCTTACACTCCCACTGACAAGCTAGAAGGCTTCCCTCTCCACAGAAAGGCTTGGTGGCTCAGAAGCTTACAAATAGTCCTGGATATAGCAAAAAAATGTATCTGGACTACACTAGCTACAGGAAAGGTGGGAAACAAGTGCAAATGCAGACTTTTGGACCAGAAAGTTGAAAGAGATGGAAAAACTTCTCAAGCAGCCAGTAAACTACAATTTCTGGGCAAGAAACCACTCTTGTGGTAGATAGGCTACCTAGTGCTTACCACTCCCACTGATAAGCTAGAAGGTTTCCTTCCAACACAGAAAGGCTTGGGGGATCAGAAGTTTACAAACAATCTTGGATACAGCAAATCTGTATATGGACTAGACTAGTTACAGGAAAGGCAGGAAACACGCTTAATTTTTTTTTTACAGAAAAGCAGCTAAAACAGCACTAAAAACAATTCAAGTACAGTGCAAGCTAGCACACTTGAGTGTGTAGCAATATTAAAGCAAATACAGTTTAATTAAATGCAATTTAGTCAAACTGTATTCTAAAATTAATTCAATCATTGTTTTATTCAACTCTGAACAGTTAAAAAGTGCCAAAAAATATACTTATCAGCTGAGAAGCACACTCAGTCAGAACACAAGGAGATTCTAGCAATTTTTTTTTTTTTGTAAAGTGGAAAGGGAGAAAGGAGAAACAGAAGATAATTCAAGGTTAAGGACCTAAGTGGATTGCCCTTCTCAAATGTTTCCCCTGCATTAGGTAGAATGAGCTAATGACACTAGACTGGGATAGAGCTGAACAGATGGGACCAGAAGGAGTGTCTGAAATCAAAATATGATCTTGCTATACTCGGCTGAGTGAGCAGATTAGATGAACCCAGAAGGACTGTTCAAACAAAAATTTACAGGAGGGGCGGGCAATTCCAAAGCCACCAAGATTAATACCACAACAGGAACAGGGAGGAAGGGTGGGAAACTAACTGCAGAGAGACAGAGAGACCACAATAATATTCAGTGAAACAAATAAACAGCAAAATAAAATGCAGTACTATCTTTAATGCAATATTCAATGAAACAAATAAACAGAAAAAATGCAGTATTATCTTTAAGACTGCAAGTTTGTATTTATCTCACCTTGTAATAAAGTTGATGTAGTTATATAGCAGCCAACCAAGCAGCACAGGTAAGCAGAAATAAATTCACAGATAAGTGACTTACACTTATAAACACAGAGAAACCCTCTAGGCTCAGAGTTCAACACCAAATATCAAGTTAGAAATTAGCTAAATTCTTGTCCACCTCATACTGCCTTTTTAAGAAATGCCAGTCTTTGAATGAGTAAACAGAATCCATATATCATTCATGTACAGCAAAATTACGAGTCTTAATGGTAAATTCCCCTACTTACAAGCACTCCTTACACTGGAAGACATTGATATATGCATTGTTACAGAGATCTGGTTCAAGTCCATTGAAAGCACTCAATCAGTGTAGGGTTTCACTCTGGTCCACCACATTAGACAAAGGCACTATAGGCTGTGATGTTTCCTTCTTTCTTAAAAATGCACTTCATTTTGAAACTCATTAGACAACATAATGACCTGGAACTCCTCCACACCCAAACTACTATTAATAAACCCCATTATCATAGCATAGCCAACTATAGGACTACCTCTCTGTCCCCATCAGCCGGTACCTCCTACCTAACTAGTATGTACTACATATATACCAAGCCATACACAATTCTCCTAGGAGACTTCAACTACCTCTACATAAACTGGGAGACTTACACATCCCCATACATGTATGGCCAGGGATTTCTAGACCTCATCAATACAAACACAATGGACCACTTAATCTGCACTTTAACCAGGTCCAATAAAATCCTGGATGCTGTCTTTACCAATATATGGCAGCTTTGCTCCCCACCAATTGTAACTGTTTCTCTGCTCAAATCAGACCACAAGTCAATAATATTTACAATAAGACTGAAGTTGGAAGCACCTTCCAATACCTTGGTATTCCAAGATTATGTGAAGGATAGTCTACTAAAACTGAGTGGTGACCAGGCCTAATCAAAAAGACCCTACCACATTGATTACTCCACTGCTTTTGCAGAATGCTTCACTGCCAAATTTTATGCACATATAAATATCTGCATAATTGCATTTCTCCCTTTTTGGAAAAAATGCAATGCCAAATTCTGAAATAAACTCTTATAGTGCAATCAAAATACCCTTGGTGTCCCTTGTGGATAGAGAATGCATGTAAATGTCCCAATATATCCTTGTTTGACCCATGTCTGGGTTATTTGTACGTAAAATATAAGGGCTACAAACTGTTATAGAAATGTAAGGCTAGGATTCCTAAGATCCCCAGAGATCATTGCCTAGTAAGTAGTTATGAACCTATGACTCTATGACTGTCTAACTATGGCTTAGCAGTAAATTGCCAGATTACCATGTTCAATCATTTTAATTGTTGCAGTTGTAGTTATATTAAAATGAAAATATTGTATATACAGCAGTGGGTGGTACAAGAGCATACTTCATCTCATTTCAGCAGACAAAACTTACTGTCTGGAGTACTGAGGTTCCCCAACACATGCACAAGTGATCAGGGCAGAGGCAAGCTTTCTTTCCTAAATTTCTATCACTGTCACAACTCATTGTCTACCTAAATTTGATGTAATAAATTTTCAAATGAAAAAAGCATTATTCTTTGTCAAAATTTTAATTTCTTGACAAAATGATGACTTTGTGTAATCAGAAGGAAGAAAACACACACTTTACTCAGTTGTATGTGCCAAGCTCATAACACTTACATGCATGCATGCATCCATATATACAGACATAGTATGTGTGTGTCATTCTCTCTTGCTCTGTATTTCTCTATGTCTCGAACCTTCACACACACACACACACACACACACACACACACACACACACACACACACACACACACACACACAACACAAAAACACTGACCTGCATGCAAATATACATGCAGGATTATGGATTGATCACAAAATATTAAATTCAGTAATTACAATAAAGAACAATTTATAAACACAAACCTTTGCTGGCAGTGAATGTTATACTTTCACATTGATTGTAGTCACTGCTGTACTAATATATTAACAAGAAATAAAAAGAAAATGCTCCTACATTTGCATCGTTCACGCTTTTGCTATAGATACAGTAAGAAATGAAACTTCAGGAAATATCAGTCATAATAAAAAATATGTTCTGATGCATAAAGAAAAGCAGAAGTTATGACTGAAAAAAGTTACAAAGCTGACCAGTAATGTATTTTATACAATGTCATGCTTGTAGAGATAAATTTAGTTTGTGGTTTTTAGCTGAAACTAAACTCAGCAGATGACTTTCCCTCTCAGCAGTTATTAAAGAGAAAGGAGGCATACAGAACCAATCATTAAACAAAATGAGAAATGTCAGCTTTTTGGGTATAGTACAAATTCCTACTGTGCTGCTATATGTATGAATGCAATTTCAGTCTAAAGGAAATGTGCAAAATGGTATATACAGATTATTTCATGATAAATGCTTTTCATGGGGGTAAAGACAACCAAACACAGTGTGCATGCAGAAGAGGGGTAGTGCAGTGCCTAGTGCATCGCTTAAAAAAAATCAGTTGCAGGGTCACTGCAAACCAGAGGGAGGTGAAAACCCCTCTTGCCAACAGCCTGTATCAAAGAAAATGCAGTTTGATGTTAGCTTCATGGTACACAGACACAGGACCCTCACTGTGGCCCAGCTGACCCAAAGAAATGACCTCAGTGTTGACTGCATTGGTTATCAGAGACTGGAGTGAATACCCACTGTCAGTCCATCTTTCTAAGGGAGATGTATGTAGGTCAACATGCCACAGTAATGTCCCTAGCAGAAATACAGGAATACTATGGCAGCATGGAGAAATGTGACATGCCTCAGATTGGACCACCTTCAGTTGATCAACCTTCCCAAATGCCAAACGTCATATGGCTGAGACCATATGACCATCATTTTGGAAGGTCAAAACTGAAATAAAAAAAAATAAAATAAAAAAAATAAAAACAATATTTTTGTTTGTCTTGCCCCCCTGCACCCCCACACCCCCTGCTAATTAAATATACCAACTCCAAGACTACACTACATTGAGGAAAACAACAAATTTCCCATTCCACAATATATGGCAATCTCCATTCACATTGTTCAACCTTCTGAAATAAACACCAAAAATAGAGATGTAAAAGTGCTCGAATCCTTTTAAAACTTCAAAATTCCACAAATGAACACCTCTGAAGGCCACCAACAGTCTTTTGAGCTAAAACGCTTATTTTGCCAACACGGTAAAACAATAAAAAGTACACACATTAACGCTTAACGTATCACTGCGTTTTCGTCACTACTAAGACTTCAGATGCATGCATACCTCCTCATTACCCTCTTTTATATACTAAAACCAAATAGTCACAACCTATTAAAACTTTGCCCCTATAATTCAGTTTTGTTAATATTTCTGCAGAATATATAAAACGTGTATAAAAAAATAAATACAATATGTTTCAACCTCCCTTTTATAAATGTAAATATACTATAAAATTAAAACATAGTAGTCGTCTTCTTCAATGATTCAAATCAGCAGTATCATCTCAAATGACAATGAATTTTTAGAAGAATGTCATTTTTTGACCAGAATGTTTAAAGAAAGAGGCTACCCTGAAAGTTTATTAAAAGAAATTGAAAACCAAGTTAGAGAAGGCAGGAAAACAAGATATGCATCCATATTAGTGGAAGAAAGTACTCTGATGGACAATGTAGTAGACAGAGTAGGTGAACAAAGAAATGACTATGAGGAAGCAGTCATAATGGACTACAGATGGGATGCAGGTATAATTATGAATTTCACTGAGAAGGAGTGGGTTACATTCAAAGGTTTTTCTGATTTAGATGTCATTTAAAAAACACTATAACATTTACTTATAGAAGAGATACTAATATAAAAAGCATACTTGAAAAAAACAGTAATAGTAAAATCAGTGAGCAAAGAAGGAAAAATAGGTACATTTAAATGTGATTGTTGCCCACGGTGTCCATTACTGAAAAAAGGTGACAGTATATATTTGGCCTGTAGGAAAAAAGTGATTCACAGCAAAAGTTTTGCGAATTGTAACATGAGTGGGGTAGTGTATTTAGCATTGTGTGAGAAGTGTACTCTACATAGGGAAAACTGAAAGGAAATTAGAAACTAGAATGTATGAACATGTGTATGACATGAAGAACAAGAATGTAAATAATGCACTGTACAAGCATTAGACGTTATATAATGAAACCAGTTTTGACTTTTTTTGTTCTGGAAGTAGTACCAAAGGAACAAAGAGGGGGACTATGGAGACTAGATTAGAGTATAGATAGTTATATTGGCAGATAATATTAGAAGCCACTACATTTCCTGGCCTCAATGATGCTATCTCCCTAGCCCCTGTTTTAAAGCTTAGAGCAGCCAAGTTGTGAATTAGTTCAATAGCCACTAGATGAAGCCAAAGGATTGAATTAATAAATGTGGAAAGACAAAATGTTTAGATTACTTTTAGGGTTTTAATGAATAATCATTGAAGAAGATGACTACTATGTTTTAATTTTATAGTAGATTTGAATTTTAGAAAAGGGAGGTTGAAACACATTGTATTTATTTTTTTATACACACTTTTTATATATTCATCATAAATCTTAAGAAGACTCATTGAATTATAAGGGCAAAGATTTAATAGGTTGTCACTAATTGGTTTTAGTATATAAAAGAGGGTAATGAGGAGGTATGCATGCATCTGAAGAAGTCTTAGTACCGACGAAAATGCGGTGATACATTAAGTGTTAATGTGTGTACTTTTTATTGTTTTACTGTGTTGCTAAAATAAACATTTTAGCTCAAAAGACTGTTGGTGGCCTTCAGATGTGTTCATTTATGCAACCTTCTGAAATGTAAGTCATATGGTCTCGGCCATATGACATTCGACATTTCAGAAGGTTGATCATCTGAAGGGGATCCCTCAGGATACACCATGCAGAACACAGATGCATAACACTATTATGTACTCCATGGGCAGATGGTATTTGGCTTACCTTGAAAAAAAAACTCTCTTTACAAGCTGTCTTGACAAAAATTATCAGAAGCTTCCATGCACTTCTATGAATGAGATATAGTTTCCAACTCTTAAATACAATTAGCCATAGTCTTTGGTGGTGAAGAAAGACCCTGAGGCCAATGGGACAAATGCACCTCTTACTAAAGCTGTGTGAAAAGGTATAGAGCATAGCAGAGTGAGCAAACCTTCTTCCATGGCTGCCTGAATAAAGGATATTTCCATCCAGCTTTCCTTTAGGCAAGTGAGACTCTCAGTACGCTGAATGAAAGTAATTATCATCCATATATATTGTGACCTAACAGGAGAGAAGTTATTATTTTTTTTATTTTTTTATTCATCTGTTCTTGGCACCATAAAAATCTACTGCCAGTCATTAGCAGACCGGAGTTCCGCTGTGGCGACCCCTTACTGGGAAAAGCTGAAAAGACGAACAACATTCATCTGTTCTTGGAGTAGCTGGGTCTCCATGTAAACCAAACAGTAACAATGTCTACTTTTTTTTTTTTTTTTTTGGCAGAGGTGGTGAGCATTTTCTGCCAGTATCCCATCGTCAAGTCAAGTGTTGTCAAGTATCTGGCATTTACTAGGTTCTCTATAAACTCATCAGTTCTGGCACTGGATAGCTATCAAACTTTAAGATGCTATGTACTTTCCTGACCTCATTACAGAATCTGATGCTTAAATGAGACTTAGGAGTTAACACTGTGGGTCTATTTCAGAAGACTGACAAACCAAAATACTTAATCTCAAAAGGCTGAAAATTCAAAATACTGAGCACATTTTTAATGAAGGGGGCAAGCTTCCCTGCACCTCTCATATGGGGGGCTGTACCCCACAACTCCCTGATAACTATATATACCAACTCCAAGATTGCACAACAGTGGAAAATGAACAAATTCCATCATTCAGTATTTTGAATTTTCAGTCTTTTGGGATTTAATCTTTTGATTTTTCAGTGTTCTAAAGTAGACCTATATATATATATATATATATATATATATATATATATATATATATATATATATATATATATATTTGTTTACGCTTTATCTTGAAAAAGGAGATTGTAATGAGGTATGTTGCTTACGACTATTGTAGAACATGATGAGGCAATGAGGGCAGAATCACGTGAGGCAATAATGTGGTAATTATATTTGTGTATTGTTCACATAGATAGTCCAAATAAGTTGATGTTCTGTTTTCAGGGAGGTCTGAGCTGATATTTGTACAGCAAAGAAAATCTGGGCATGAGATGGGGATTTCTACTTTACCTCTTGCAATGGAGTGGCATATAAAATACTAAATGTAAAGTATGAAACAGATATATGGTGAAACAAGAGAATTACGGTACTAGAAGAGAATATGTACTTCCAGCCCCTTTAGTGGCATTGGCACATGATAACGGATGTCACATCTTTGGTTAGATTTTTTTTATAGAACCAGGCATGCCAAATTCAGACTGAGGATACTTAAATGTGAAAAAGCAAACAAAGAATGTGGGGATAAATCATAACTAAAATATTCCAGTACAGACTACCACAGTAGAAAAATGTTAAAATATTGTACCAGTTTAATTTGGAGAGATGAAGAGGTGGCTCTATGTGCAAAGGCAGTGAAGCTATACTTAATGGATGGCTTCCGCAGCCAAAATCACCAACTAATAAGTAAAAAATGCACAACACTGCCAAAAGATACACCAGCCGTTTATTACATCAAAGACATACTAAGCGCTTTCACCCATAACTCCGTGGGCTTCTTCAGAGTAAAGTCATCATCTTCTTTTGCATGTTCCTGTTAGGGGTTGCCACAGTGGATCACCTGTTTCCATTTCTTTCTGTCCTCTGCATCTTGCTCTGTCACATCAACCACTTGCATGTCCTCTCTCACCACATCCATAAACCTTATCTTAGGCCTTCCTCTTTTCCTGTTACCTGTAGCTTCATCCATAGCTTCTTTTTCCCAATATACTCAGCACCCCTTCTCAGCACATGTCCATACCAACATAATCTTGTCTCTCTGGCTTTGTCTCTAAACCTTCCAACCTGGGCTGACCTTCTAATATACTTATTCCTAATCCTGTCCACCCTCGTCACACCCAGTGCAAATCTTAACATCTTTAACTCTGCCACATCCAGCTCAAACTCCTACCTTTTTGTCAGTGCCACTGTTTCCAACCCATATAACATAGCTGGTCTTACTACCCTCTTGTAGACCTTCCCTTTCACTCTTACTGGTACTCGTCTGTCACAAATCACTCCTGATACTCTCCTCCACCCACTCCATCCTGCCTGTACTCTCTTCTTCACCTCTCTTCCACACTCACCATTACTCTGAACTATTGATCCCAAGTATTTAAACTCATCCACCTTTATTCCTTGCATCCTCACCATTCCTCTATTCTCCCTCTCATTCACACACATATATTCTGCTGACCTTCATTCTTCTCTCTAGAGCATATCTCCATCTCTCCAGGGTCATCTCCACCTGTTCCCTACTCTCACTACAGATCACAATCACTTCTTCAGAGTAAAGTACCTTCAGTAAACTTTCCATAAGTAAATTCAAAAGCTTCAGGAGCAATTCTCTTGGAAGAGTCTCCAGTTAAATTACTTTTTACTCAGAAACTTTTATAAGCGGGACCAGTAAACACTTAGTTGTAAACAAATGCCAAGCATCACCAAGATGAACCTGTCAACTTCTATACCACCCAGCAGTTGTCACTGTCACTGGGTGGTATAGATGGGCAGAAACTTTCCTAAAATGATGTGATGTTAATAATTAATGAAATAATTATCTGAGCCTCAATTTAAAATACATTTTAATACTGCCTTACTTATGAGGTGTGCAACATAGAAGGGTTTCCTTACCACTGTGGACACATGGTGATCAAAATTTAAGTTGCTATCAACCTGTGTTCCCAAATCTCTCACCACTAGATTTGAGCTGGGGGGGTGCTGTCAATATTGTAATTTGCAGGGACTACCCCTTTGCCCAAGGGGATAATAATACACATTTTTGAGTTTAGTTTTAGTCCGCTTTGGTACCAATCATTTGTCTGTGTTAACCCCTTGTGTAATATGATAACATTATTGGGGGGCTCAGTGATTGCACCCAATTTGCAATCATCAGTGAACTTGGTAAGCCACAGGCCATACACTTTCACTTGGACTTCTGAGAAATAGATTCCAAAAAGTAGAGAGCCCAGCACAGTTCCTTGTGGTACACTACTTGTAAATGGTCTACTGGTAGAGGTGGATTCCACAACTTTGACAGTATACATTCTGTCAGTGAGCCAGCTGGCTACCCATCTAGTGATGTATGGGTTAATCCCAGCTGGGAGAATTTCTCAATGATACCTGAGTGGGGATTGTGCAAAAGCCTTGGCCCAGCCAAGATAGGTGGTGAGTACTGTTTTGCCTTCATCCAGGGCTCTGGTCACATTCTTGAAAAAGTCCACCAGGTTTAATAAGCATGATCTACCCTTAACAAAGCCAAACTGGGTCAGGCCAAGAGTTAGAATGTCATCTATGTCCTTGTTGATAAGGTCCATGATGATTCTTTCCATGGCCTTGTAGATAAGACTGGTTTGGCTTATGGGTCTATAATTCCCACGGACAGTTGATGGAGCCCGCTTTGTGCAAGGGGATTATTGTTGCTGTTCTTCACTCTGCTGGAGCAAAGCCAGTGCTTTAACTGTGTTTAAAGGTAGCTCAAAGCAAGGAATATAATTGTAGAATACTCAACAAACACGATAAGCAGAGGTCCAGACCCACAAATGGAAACAAATATTTTAATGACCAACAAGGATTAGCGCTTTCTTCTTGTAGCAAGACTTCATCAGATCGATCTGATGAAGTCTTGCTACAAGAAGAAAGCACTAATCCTTGTTCATTAAAATATTTGTTTCCATTTGTGGGCCTGGACCTCTGCTTATCGTGTTTGCTGTGTTTAAAGATAGTACCAAATGGTTCCACTAGGTCTTGTTTTAGATCATGTAGTAAGCAGCCTGGGATGTTATCTAGTCCCATAGAGGCCTTGTATTTTCCTTGGAGAGCAGGGATATGACCTACTCTTTGGAGATACAAGGTAGAAGACTGGTGTTGGGTATGCTTTGGGATATGGCTAGTGGGGATGGGGGGGGGGGTGAAGTTTGCACCAAATCTGTCAGCTAGCAGGTTGACAATTTCCGAAGTTTCAGTATGAGTGGTACTGTCAACTATACGTTCGGCACATAGCTGGGCATTCTCTTAGATTTCTGGCATAGCTAAAGAATACCTTACTATTATCCTTGGGTAGAGATGCTAAATTAGCCTCACAACTAGCTTTAGAGGACTTTACAAGATATCTGATTTGCTTGTTCAAAATGTGGAGGGTATTTTTCCTTTGCTGAGTAAGTCCCCTCTTGTTCTTAGGTAACAGTTTCTTCCTTTTGTTATATAACCTATTTATACTTGAGGTCCACCAGGGTGGCTCACTTTTTTGGGAGGACCTGGTTTTGATCCTGCAAGGTACCACTGGGTCAGTACAGTTGTTCTAAGTGGTTGCACAGAATATCTGTGTACTCTGCACATGAATCATGACTGGCTGCATTAGGAGGGGCTTTGAAAATTTTTATACCATCGCTTAGTTGGCAGTAGTTTGCTTTGGAGATTCTTTTTAGTTTTTTTGGTCCTGTGGGAGTGTCAGGTTCGATTGTTACTTTGAACAAGACAGATTTTTTTTGCAGCACACAGGGGGTAGTGCAGTGACCCCCCCCCCTCCCCATGCCCCATGATGGTGAGTACCAAGTCCAGGACATTTGAGCCCCTTGTAGGGGTGCAGACTAACTGTTCCAGGACATTTGTATAGACAAAGTCCAGGAAACTCAGGGCAAGCATGTTTGTGCTCATGTATCTCACCCAGTCAATCGAAGGATAGTTGAAATCTCCCATGACCAAAGGGTTTGGTTGTATAGTGAGTGACTCTAGCAAGTCCAGGTAGGTGGTGTGCATCTCTTGGTTCATGGTGGGGAACCGGTAGTTACCTATGATGTGGAAGGGTGTTTTACTTATAGTTAGTTGTACCTGGAGTAGCTCAACAGAGTCATGCTGTTTAACCAGTCTCGAGGTGTATTTGGTTTTAATGAAGATGAACACACTTCCACCTTTGGTCTTTCATGCTCATTTTGGGTCTGAATGTGTAGAAGGCATTGCAGCTTTGCATGGCTGATGTGCTCTCTATGGCCTTGAACCATGTCTCAGTGACTGCTCAGACATCAGCATCTTCCAAGTTGAGGAGTGTTTCTAGATAGTGCAGTTTCCTGTTTAGGGTCCAAGCATTAAGCAGCATAACCTTGGGTTTGTCTCTAGTGGATATTTTTACATCTGGAGTCTTTTTGGTTTGACAATGCCTAAAAAATGCACTATGGGTGAGGCAAGCATATTTCCATATCCAAAAGCATAGAGGAGATGGTGAAGACCATCTCTGGCAAAGCAGCGTTGTCTCTCAACCATGTCTTCCCAAACTGACAGATACTGAATCCCCCTGGATTTGCACCAGAAGCTAAGCCAATTGTTGAAGTGAATCATTTTTAGTCTATATTGTGGGAACATCCTTGGTGAAGGTAGGATGTTGCTTAGGGTTAGGGACATAACTACCTTGGACGCATAATCTGAGAGTTAGTCATATCTCCCTTCATATAGTCCAGAGTGGTAAGTCTCAAGTCATTCACCCCAACATGAACAATTACAGAATCATAACGGTAATTGTTGTTAAGAGACTTGAGTGTGTGCATGATGTGATGGATGCTGGCACCTGACAGACAGCTGACTGTGACCTTCTTCACATCCAGCCAGGTGAAAGGTACATCTTTGTGTCTCACTATGTAGCCATCTATGACCACTTCATTTGGTTTTGAGGTGTTTTGCCTTAGGTGCATATTTGCTGAGACAATGGTGTGTTATTATGTGTAGTGGATTCTATCTGCTTTGCAGTGTGTGCAAGTAGTTTGCACTTGGGAGGTCTCTGATCTTTTGGTAGACTTCTACTGAGTACCTCTGCATATGTTGGTTTATATGCTGTGACTTTGTTTTGTGTGAGAGGTGATGTGTGTTTGTGATAACAACCTGCTTGATGTCTGGTTTGTTGTTACATGAGGCAACTGATTCCAAATTCATAGTGTAGTTACATCTCTCAAATATTGTATTTGTTTGAGAAGTAAGTGGTTGTCAGTATACATGAGGAAATTACTATACTGCCTGAGGATGCCCATGTCAATCAGGCAGGCCAGAGAAATGGTTGGAAACTGACATTCTGTTATGATAGGTTTTTACCGTACCTGCTATTAGGGTGTGGGCTAGTTTGACCAGATTCCTTTCTAAGATTAACAAAAGGGCTTATTCTGTTAAAGGCTAGGGATGAAAAAACTATGACAATGCTTCTCCTTATGCAATTAAGTTGCCTGCAATGCATCAGGGGAGCTTGGGAGGGTTTCACTAACAGATGTTTAGTGGAAAATTGTCTTTCAAACCGTTTGTGTCTGTAGATGGCACCGGTAAACCCCAGTGAGTGGTGTGCAGCTACAAGCACATGCGAGGCTTAAATACAAATGAGAATAAATACTTTTAAGCTACACTACCAATGGGGAAACACACAATGAGCTTGCTTCCAGTAATCTCCAACTCAGATGAGGCTCAGACTACACACTTCTGCCATAAAGCATCTGGTCTATGCTATGTGCTAGCTACTTAAAGCAACATAAAAGCTTTTTTAAGTGCAGAAAATACAGTAAAATCAGCAAATCGAGGCAGGAAAATTATAAAATAAAGTCAGCAAAGTGCAAACAAAACTCAAAAAGTACTTATTATTTTGATTTTGGCAGTGGATTCTTTGGATTTCAGCAAAATCTCTCCAAACCTCTGGCAAAAGTCATCAAACATTAAGCAATTCTGGTTAAAAGAGTGCAAACTCATGCAAATGCAAGGTTTAAATACAAATGAAAATAAACAATTTTAAGATATACCACCAATAGTAAAGAACACAATGACCTTTCCTCTAGTAATCTCCAACTCAGATGAGGCTCAGACTACAAACTTCTGCCACAAAGATGTAGATAGGGCCCTCCTAATGTAAGATGGCTGGAACAGTGCTCAAATGTTACAATGCAATCTAGATTCAGCAGATCTAAATCTAGTCTATGCTATGTGCTAGCTACTTATAGCAACACAACATCTTTTTTAAGTGCAGAAAATACAGTAAAAGCCAGCAAAATGATAAAGTACTTATTTTTTTTTTATTTTAGCAATGGATGCTTTGGAGTGCAGCAGAATCTCTCCAAACCTATATGTTCACTTTCCTCACCCAGCAGGGAATCCCCTGTGATGCTTTAGTTTATGCAGGCTTGAGATATTTTCAGCAAAAGACAAAGGTCCAGTAATTCACTGTCCAAGTATCACTCAAGAGACAATTAACCAGTGAAAAAAGAACACGTGAAATGCGCAGCCTAGATAATTTAAGTGTCTGCCTCTCACAAAGAATAAAAACACAAGACCAAAACAAATTTCCTAAAACAGAAAACAAAATAAGTAGGTAAAACAGAAAGCAGCTCTATCAGTCATAGTCACAGTCACATGTGCATCTTTGTTTCAGCCAATTAAGCAACATGGACAACAGTAGACAGAAGCATGCGCAATCAAGGACACATTCATTTATTTATTTATTTTATTTATTTATTTCAGTTTGAAGACCGGGATAGTCCACTGGGCCTGGAAGAGCTCATTTTCAGTGGAGGCCTGAGAAGAAATGCTCCACAGAATATTGACAATTATACAAAAGTTATAAAGTAGTAGAACAATGGAAGCATACAAATGATGATAAGCAATTAGTTAAATGAAAAAGAGTAATACCACCATTAATCTGTGTCATTGACATAAAATATGTGATTGCGAGTTATTATACATGTTCTGCAAGGGCACACTTGTACAACTGTAATGATTTCTCAATAATCTATAAGGGGAATCAATCACACCTTCCTCAATAATGGCCACTCTTTGGAGGTGTTAAGAGTGACACTGTTCCATCTGTAGTTTAAA
This sequence comes from Protopterus annectens, assembly GCF_019279795.1. NCBI lineage: Eukaryota > Metazoa > Chordata > Ceratodontiformes > Protopteridae > Protopterus > Protopterus annectens. Next base: position 995,350,118 of record NC_056741.1, read on the forward strand.
TTGCAAGCAATCCTGGCTAGTTGAGAGGCTTGAATGACACATGTATACCACAATCCACACTTGCAAGAATGTAACCCATGCCAGCAATGTTGTCAATAAGCTATGTATTTACTAGGTACATCACAGGAAGAAGTATTACACATGCATCTTGTATAACATCTTGAAGGGAAGTCTGCACTATCAACTCCTAATGGTTATTCATCACAACAAATACTTATGTATGAATAAACAGATGTGTGGAACCTCATTGTGGCAAATGTGATACACTTCAGTAAATCATCCCTGGAAGATGTGTGTTGAGGTACATGCAAGAAGGTGCATTGTACTCAATTATTGGTGTGATGATGGCAGAGAACAATGGGACTATAATGCCCATTGATGTGGATGGCCTTCACATACTCAGAAGTTGTGTTATATACAAGGGATTTGTCACCACTGTGGTCACACACTTACTATCTACCCGAGTGCCTACATCACATCACATACCACTTGGTCTTCTCATAGTGGTATGCTGGCGATATTGTAATTAGCTTGCGTATTTGCTTTCAAAAATTAATTAATTATACTTTTTGTTCATGTAATATGTCTGCTTGTCTCTGACAATAGTAATTTGTGTATGTTAATACTTTCTACAGTATATCAATAGTGTTCTTGGATTTAGTTATTGTCAAAAATTTGCATTAGTCCACAAAGCTGGTTACACAGCTTGTCTTGACTTATGAGATTGAAATACTGAACAGGAAGGGGCCTAGTACAGAACCATGAGGTAACAACCTGCTCACTAGACTCTAGCTAGATTTGACTTCACAAACATTATGTGTCCTGTCTGTTATCCATTTTTCTACCCAGTTGGTGATATAGGTGTTTATGGCTACTTGAGACAGTTTATCTGTAACACCTGAGTGTGGATTTGTGTCACATGCCTTGGCCATGTCAATTTATATGGAATGACAGTCTTTATCTCATACATACCCTTGGTGACTTTCTTGAAGACGTCATCCAGATTTTAAAGACATGATGTAGCATTAGCAAATCAAAAATGGAGAGCTAACTATAATAAATCTAGATATAAATAAGGCTTTTGATTCTATTAGTTGGAATTACCTGTTCAAAGCACTTAACCAAGATGAATTTTCCCACATTTTATAAATCTTATAACTAATTAGCAACTCATTCCCTGGGATTCAGGAATGACAAAATATGGCTGCCGTGCAATTCAGGATAGGGACGTTTTTACGTGCACATGTGGCCCTACACTCTTCTTGCACAGAAAACTGGCAAATATGTAAATCACATCATTTGCTGGTGAAAAACATGCAAATGAGGTGATTTTGTGATCCACCAAGCTGCCAGGTCTCCGTGCTAGAACAGTGTCATTGCAGAAATGTATTCAGCTAGTAAATGAATACATTTCTGCATCTGACAAAATGGAGGCATGACAGCTCATGTAAAAGCATGTATTGTATTTAATACATATGCCAATGGCCAAATATAAAGCCATTAGCATTAAAAACAGTTTATTTTTTATAAAATTAAACTTTTTTTGGCCGATCTTGTCTGTTTAAGCTTAGGACAGTGGCGTGCAAATAAGATCGTCATGAAAATAAAAAAAAAAAAAGAGAGAGAGAGAGAAATGTCAATTTTAAGTTAATTCTGCATTTTGCCATTGTAGTCAATGGCATGCAGAATGTGAACATTACCAGGAAGCACTGGTTGTCAAGGGGAAAGGGTCCGTTTTAGAGCAGTAACTAATGACCTACACACTAGGATATGCAAATGAGGGGAGTTATACTGAATCACAAATTCCCTTAAAGTGTCAGCTTTTACCTAACTCTATAGGTGCAGCAACACAACAGTGCTACTGTAAGAGCTGAATTACTTCATAAGGGGGTGTGTGATGCTTGCTGTAAGCTCATCAGAGCTCTGTGGTCTGTGTTTGCCCTTAGCTAAGTACAGCTAAGGAAGAGGGTATGTCAGATGTGCCTGAGCACTGTGTATATAGACTAAATGTGTGTGTGTGCCACGCACCAGGATTTAAACAAAAAAAAAAAGATGAAATGGCAGCACTGTTGACATTTGAGCACTAGGTATGCATGGCATGCCTTGGGGGTTAAATAGGGAGAAACTGGGAAGGGGAAACAGCAGTATGAAGGCAATCCAGGTGAACTAGCATAGATGGCAGGTGGAATGTATCAGAATCAACCAGTTACACATGCAACAGCCTAGCACACTGCTATAAACTATGAAAACACCCTACAGACTGTTTTGTCCCACAAACTCTACACCACCGGTGTACACACATGGGGGATTTTTAACTGGCAAGACTAACTAAACATGTTAGAGGCAGCTGCTGCTGAACTATATGTGCTACAGACTGAGTGTGGTGAGGAGGAGAATGCTGACAACAGACCCACAGTGAGAAGGAGGAGAAGAGTGTACAGACCCAGGGCAACCTACCAGGGCTTACATGAGCTGGAGTGCTATAGGGTGGACATGGACATTCTACAGCAAATTGTTGAGCTGTGCCAGCCATGCCTCACACACAGAACTAATAGAGGGTAACCCATCTCAGTGGACACCAAAGTATGTCTAGGCTTAAGAATACTAGCCACAGGTATCTTACAAAGACCAACTGGGGATTTCATGGGGGTCTCACAGGCATCAGCATCCAGGGTACTCCACCAGTTCCTGGATGCCAAGACACCACATGCCAATGAGCACATTTATTTCCCCACCACACGTGAGGTGCTGACCAGAAGTATGTGTATCTCCCACCATATAGCAGAATACCCTGAGGTATTTGGTGCTATAGACTCCACACATATCCACATCAAAGCTCCACCCGGTGAGCAGGGTAGGGTCTACATAAACTGCAAGGACTTCCCCTCCATCAACTGCCAGGTCATGTGAGATGCCCAGGGCATTATCATGAATGTGTGTGCTGTCAGCCCTGGAAGCTATTGCGACTCCCACATCTGGCATTGCTCATAGCTGTATCAGGTATTTGACAGTGGGGCCATCCCACATGGCCATCTCGTGGGGGATGTTGGCTGTGCTCTGGAGCTGTGGCTGATGACACCTATCAGAAATAAGGTACACGCACAAACCAGGATAATTGTAGAGCATGTGTTTGGGATGATCAAGTCATGGTTCTGCTGCCTTGACATATCCAGTGGAGCCTTGCAGTACTCTCCAGCTACATGTACACAAATGTTCATAGTATGTGCCATGCTACACAATATGATCCTGCGGAAACAGCTGCAGCAGGAACAGCACGGGGAATGCCACACAGACCCCCACAATTGGCAAGGCCAGCACAGGCACAGAGGAACTCAGAGGAGGAACATCCTGAGCCTGCCCCTGTAGGCAGAAGGAGGTGTGCCCAGTATGTCCATGCCTTGGCAAAGAGGGAATACATAGCACACACACTGACACAGTAGGGACCCAGGGACTGATACCCCTCTCCAACTTGCACATACAGTAAAAGGGATGCCAAACATGACACTACCTGTGCTTTACCATGTATAGGGAGTGTACTACGTGCATCCGATAAAGTTAGCACTCCAGCAGCATCCTCAATACTGGCCCAGCAATAAGATAAGTCACCCTTCCTATCAATTACTGAATGGTGTAGTATGTACTCATACTTGTATGTATGATATGGATGCAAGCATGCAAGGGAATTGGGTGGCTGAATGGGATAGCAGCAGGCAGCTATGTGGGACAGCAGGAAATTCACAACAAATACTGCTGTCAACATACTAGGCAGCACTACAGAAGGTGACAACCCCCACAGCAGTACATGTCATGGCCCAAATAACTGTGGGTGTCAATAGGTCACACACATGGATGTCAATGAGGGTCACATACCCACCAGCAGCCTCACCTAGCAGGACAGGTGTAGATGACCATAAAGAAAGGCCGGGCTACAAGCCCTCAAATGATGGCAATGGTGAACAGCCTCCCACCAGACGTACACAGACATACTACAACAGGTCTGGCAATTGCATTCTAGTTCTGAAAGGTAAGAAGTCTGAAACTGAAATTTATGCCATTAAGGTCTAACATGTGTACTCTACTGATATGCCTCCTTTCTTAATGATAGGTCACAATACAATATGAAATGGAAGCCAACAGAGTAACCAAAATACCAGTACAGTCATTGCAAATGTTTAAAGTCTGCAGGTATGCACTCGCCCACACAATCCCATGTAGAAATGCAGTAACAGATGGCATACAGCACTCTCAAATCACCTACAGTCCTCTGCAATGGCCCATGCCTCACCCATAGTGCCAATGTATCAAATGCCAGGGGGTCTCAACTACAATATAACACAGTAAACAGAAATCAAATGCAAGGCCATGTTGACAAATACCAGTAGCATGCCTCCCCATGTCCTACTGCAAGGACTGTGGACCAGGCCATAAATACTACTGGAATAAAGGCCCAACTGTAGGGATACCTCTGAGATATTGCTTGCATAATGTTGGGAAGAGAAGAGAATAACAGAGGTGGGAGGTGTAGAAGCATGGATGTCATGGAGTGTGTGAAGTCTGAAACTTTAATGTCTGCCCATACTACTCCCTGACTGCAAACCCATGAATAAATAGTCACAAAACTGCATATAAACCACAGTGTGAAGGTAAACTGACCATATATATGAGTCCTGCCTCTGGATAACCTGGGTGTATCTGTACAGCTGAGAGGTATGGCCCCAGCAGGATATGGCCATTCTGGGAAGTTGAGGAAAGCACAAGGAGGGGAACCACAGCCAGCATACTAACAAGGTGCTGAACCATTTACACAGAACCAGCAGTATATTGCCTGTAGCTACCCCTCCAAAATGGCAGATGTGTGCCAGAATGTGCAGTCTATGTGCCTCAGAATATTGGTCTCAGCTTCCTTCATCCTGTATTTCCCTGGTAAATAACTGTGAGCAAAGAATGATAGCTGTCAGTAGTTGATGACATGATACATCACAGTGTAAGACAATACATATGTCAGAAAATCTATGCTACAACCAAACATGTCACACAAGCAACAGAGACAGCAATAGTTACAGTATCCCCCATGTGTTATGCCCATTGTGTCTCTATATTGGCAAATTATCTACAGATATCCTGCACAAACAGTTTGCTAGGTGTAGCTGAAGCACACAAAACCTTGAACTGGAGTCCAACCCTCCCTGGAATGGATGGATACACTCAATATAGAAGGTCATACTGGGCATGCTCCTACACTTAGAGAAATGAAGCCCGCGTCTCATGACACAGTGGACTACAGATATCGGTTATTTGCAGTTGTCTGTGCACACACACCAAACTGTACACCATTGATACTTCACACACACACACACGCATTGGATAGGAATACTCACACATTTCTAAGACCAACATAATATAATATGTCAAACATACACACACATAGATGTGGGGAAGAGAAAGACAGACAGCGACAAAGAAAATCCCATTATGAGGCCTTTCCCACCCAGTACACATCCCATTGGCCTAAATCACATGATGTGCTGATGTCATTCATTGTATAAATACCTTTGGCTAGCCCCCATCCCTATAGTTTCAGTGGTGCTTGTGATGATTGTGTAACACTACAGTCCAAATAAATATTCATGTAGCAGTTGTAATCTCAGTCCTGTCAAATGTTATGTTGTGTGTGAGTGTGTGCATTTCTAAATTAATGTGATTGAGGCCATTCAAACACACTAAACCTCCCGTATCCCTCCTTCAGCACTGCTGCTGGTGTCACTCACCTTCAAAGATACCTTTGGACAACTCTCCAGCATATAAGCACTGTGGTGCTTGTGATAACTGTGTAATACTATAGTGTAGCAAGCTAGTTAGGTAAGAGTTCTAATCCTAGTCCTGGCAACTGTGAAAATGTGTGTGTCTCTGTGACAGAGTGTGTGTGTCTTTGTAGACACCTAATTTTGTGGTCCTTCACATTTACTGCACTTCCCTTACCCTTCCTTTAGCACTGCTGTTGATGTTACTCACCTTCAAAGATACCTTTGGACAACTTTCTAACATATCAGCTTCGTGGCACTTGTGATAACTGTGAAATACTATAGTGTAGCAAACTAGTTAGGTAAGAGTTCTAATCCTGGTCCTGGCAACTGTGAACATGTGTGTGTCTCTGTGACAGAGTGTGTGTGTCTTTGTAGACACCTGATTTTGTGGTCATTCATACTTACTACACTTCTCTTACCCCTCCTTTAGCACTGCTGCAGATGTCACTCACCTTCAAAGATACCTTTGGACAGCTTTACAACATATACACTCTGTGGCACTTGCAATACCCACCTAATAATATAGTGTAGCAAGCTAGTTAGGTAGGAGTTCTAATCCTGGACTTGGCACCTGTGAAAATGTGTGTATGTATGACAGAGCTTGTGTGTCCTTGAAGACACCTGATTGTGTGGTCATTCACACTTACCACACTTCCCTTACTCCTCCTTTAACACTGCTACCAATGTCACTCACCTTCAAAGATATCTTTGGACAATGCTCTACCTGCAATCTCTGTAGTGCATGCGATAAATGCAGAACAATGTAGTAGTAGTAACTACATTGGTAGGAGTTTGAATCTCATTCCTGGCAAGTGTTTGTGTGTGTACATATATATGTCCATACCTTAAAGATTTTAGCCCCATTTACACCCAGTACACTTCACAGTGCCTGACTTTAGCAGTCCAGCATATATCATTCACCTTAGAAGTACCTGTTGGAAACCCTAAAGCATGTAAGATCAGTGGTGCATGTGGTAAATGTGCAACAATAATGGTCTGAAAACATAGTTAGAGAGAAGTTTGAACCTCATTCCTGGCAAATGAAAATAAGTGTACGGGGTAAGATATTTTGTGAAAGCCCTCACCCACTACATCACCCAATGTCAGTCAGGGTTGGTGATGTTCCTCACCTTAGAAGTACCTCGGGACAACATCCATATTCTACGCTGTGTGGCACATGCAAAAATATTGTAACACTGCAATAGCAATAGATAGCTAGGGAGGGGTTTGAAACTCAGTACTGGCAAGTGTGGTGTATTTATGTGTGTGCGTGTGTCTGTCATCAGTATCCTGTGTGTGCGTTGGTGTGATTGTGTAATAACAGGGTCCACTGGGGGGAGGGTTTTGCTAAATTATTATATTGAGGACCTAGTATATGTCCCAATGTCCACATTACAAGGCCAACAGTTGTTAAACATCATAGAGGATGGTGTAGACAATCCACAGCCCTAAATGTCTAGTGCCATGTGCAGTAACTATGTGATAGTATGGATTAGTGAACAATATAGGCACCCCTTCTAATACTCAGAGATCACTCTCCACCCACTGATCATACACAAACACACTTGGCTAGGCAGCAACCACTATATTGGTAATTCTCCTGCAAATTGCCTCACAGATAGTACCCACAGTGTGATTGCAGTAGACTACATGCCTGTCAACCACAAAAGTGCCACTGACATCAGAAAGTACTTTGATGTGTTACATCTCCTGACTGAGTGTGTGTTATCCAACAAGTAATAGGGCATGGCACCCTGTTCCATCCCCTCAGTAGCCCAATCAATGTGTACAGTGCCCCTTTTGCATTGTTCACCACTGGACACCTGCAACAACTGTTGAGTCTGCAAACGTACTCCACAAAGAGAATACCATGCCTAATACACATGTCCTATATAGACAGATACCAACAACTCCACTGAATTCCCATATCATACTGTCTATGTAGATGCAATCACTACCTCAGTTACATAGCCAGGTCTCAACAAACAAGGTCAGGAATGCTACTTCTGAAGATACCAATCTGCCCACACAACATGCCTCAGAGACCCAAGCATACTTCCACACTTCAAAGAACATGCATGTGGGACATGTGCACAACCCAGACACTGACCATGTTATGAAATATAAATCACATACATATGAAGCAGTGCACATCACTGGCTACCCACAATAGAAATCTGGATGAATGGATGGGAAACACAATACCCATCCCTGAAGACCAATCCAGTGACTATACTCCTGAGCCACACCAGGGACTATTTTCATGTGGCCTGATGCCAGGGTATTCCCCTGGGCTAGCCTTGTAGAGCCTTCATGCCCAATCGCTTACTACACATCTATGAAGCAATGAACCTATGGATCTCAGTACTGGCAAGTGTGTGTGTGTGTGTGTGTGTGTGTGTGTGTGTGTGTGTGTGTGTGTGTGTGTGTGTGTGTGTGTGTGTGTGTGTTTGTGTGTGTGTGTACATCTATGTGTGTGTGTGTGTGTGTGTGTGTGTGTGTGTGTGTGTGTGTGGGGCAATGAACCTATGGATCTCAGTACTGGCAAATGTGTGTGCATTTTGTGTGTGTGTGTGTGTGTGTGTGTGTGTGTGTGTGTGTGTGTGTGTGTGTGTGTGTGTGTGTGTGTGTGTGTGTGTGTGTGTGTGTGTGTGTAAATAGTAATCTCAGTGTGTTTGATTGATGAATATCCCCTGTGGTTGTGGTTATTAGCAAATGGAGGAGTGTCAAAACCACAATACGTACCATTCTCCATTCTACAACAGATGTAAATCAACATATACCTATGTACAACTCTCAGCCCTATAATATGTGAGGCGTATGCAATCACTGTGTTACAGACTGGGGATTTCTGTGCACATTCTGTACCCTGCCTATGACATGGCGGATTTATCACCACACTGCCATACCCCATGGTCTTGATGTAGGGCCCCATCCTGGTGGCACACAGATGACTAGAACAGAAATGGGATACAGCATGTGAGAACACATTCACTCAGCACTTCACTTGTGGGGAGAGAGAGAGAGGTAAAGCTGGCAGCAATGAATGTGTTTCCAAGACTGTGGCCAATATCTGTTGTCTCAGGATAGGTAGTAGCATTGTGCAGTAGCTCACAGCACTTGTGTTTAATGCTGTGGAGGTTGTTGATCTAATTATCAAAGGCTGTCATGACTGTTGTTAGTGTCTGCCGTATCTCTGCCATCGTAGATGCCTGTAGGGGATTCCTTGTGGGATCCAAAGTTGTGTTTGAGGCTAATAAGGGAGTTCAATAGTCATGGGACACCACCTTTCTCTGCAACAGTGTCCTTCTTCTGTTGTACACTTTAGTAATGGCAGGGGACCATCACATTGTCTCCCAGTATTTGGAGGACAGTGTCTGGGTTCAGTTGGCTCTGGCTAGTACCATGCATTCATGTATCTGTTTGTAAAGTTCCTATATGTATGATTCCATAGTCATGCAGCTATTTCTCATTGCCATGAGTGCAGTGAAGACATCCACCCCTGTTTTCATGGCTGCAAATTCAGCTTTGGAGAGGTTTTTCAAGGTCGTTACCTTTGTGGGGGGTGTGGCTGACATGTTGAGTTCTATGTTGGTTACAGCCTGTGTAAATCTCACCATGCAGGGATTGACATCTGTGGATGAGCAACAGTCCCATATCTAAGTAGTCAACGCAGGTCAAGGTTTTTGCATCTTCTAGCAGGGTTATCAGTAGAAGCTGGTCTAGGGCAATGATGACTCCCAGAAGTGTTGGGCCACTGTACTGGTGCTTAGCCACTTTCCCCAGGTGATGGAGGGGTAGTTGAAGACTCATACTATGTCAGTGTTGCATTGGACCATCATAAATGGCAGGGTCTCGAGGAATGTGCATTAACAGTCTAGGGAGATAGATGTGGACCCATAGCAGGCTATGGTCTGGATTGCACTATTACCCCAAGGTTTTACTGTAAGTATCTCCAATGCATTATGATGGGATACTAGTCTGGAGGTGTTCCTAGCCATAATGAATATGGAGACAACGCAACCTGTGGAGGTGTGGTGTGGTCCATGTTTAGGGGCTGGCAGCTGTGGAATGCATCATAGCCTGATACTGCAGGTCTGCTGTCTGGTGCTGTGAACTACCTCTCCATTACAGCAGACATGTGTCCTCCACTCCAGTGACTGCTATGAGTGACTGGATCCTGACAGTTAGATGTCTACTGTTGAGCAGCATGACCCTCAGATTGCATACATGTGTAGCTGTCATGGTGGTAATAACATTAGGAGCACTGTGTAATAAGGCATCATAAGGGTGGCAAGACTCATAGCCAGTATCTGGAAACCCAGTGGTGACAAATGTAGGGCATCTGTGGTAGGTCATTGGGTTCTGTCAATCATGTCATCCGAACAGAGAGGTACTGGGTCCCCTGAGAATGACACATAACATGCAAGTCAGTGTTGCATTCAATCTGTTGATAGTACTGCAGCATCATTCTGGGTGACAGAGGTACACTGCCCAGGGCTACTGTCACACCTGCCAGGACCACATAATCAGAGTGTTCAACCATGTCTATTGTCAAGTCATTCACAACCACATGGATACAGAGTGATACTCGTAGCTGTTGTGGAGTGCCATGATTGGCTGTGTCATGTGTTTGATTGCCTTTTTTTTAAGGTGAGAAGGGGATGTTGGGGAAGGATAGTAGGTATATTTGTGGAAGTAAGTTGGGTAGGAAGACAGACAAGACAGTATACAGGGGAGGTATATGACACATGTGGGGGTAAACACCTTGGATGGGGAGGAGTGTTTGGTAATCGGAAGCCCACGAGCCCCCAAATGGATACAATGGGACTGAAATCCCCACCCATGGGCAATCAGCACTGCACATTCACGGCTCCAAAGGTGGCTGTGCTGGGGGATGAGCAGGAGGGACAGCCTGACTGTCTAATTGCACCATGTGGCCCTCAAGCTGGCATAGTAGATCTCCAAATTCCTTGAGGAGCTCACTGTGCACAAGACCCCGGACCTGGCTTTGGGTGACAGGCTCCAGTCTGCGTCCATGCCCAGGGGGGGTGAGCCCCATCCCCTGTGGCAGTTCCACATGACGGTGGTGCAGGACCAGCAGACGAGGAGGTCCTAAGGTGGGTCCCAGATGTGCTGGGGCCTGGTGCCATGGCCAGATGAGGCAGGAGAGGCAGATCCACTGGGATCATCCTTCCCTGATGTGCTATGGTGTTGCAGTTTTAGAACATATGTTGGTTAGTTATTGTAAACACATTCCAGGATTAGTTATAACAGCATGCATGAGTATTCCTATTAACCTAAAACAACAGATTTGGAAAATTTGCATAGCAAACAGAACACATGCGTATATGGAACCACACTGGGCATTACACCGGCATCCAGGTTACATTGACAGCAACAGGCCACGAATGATAGTATTTGAACAGGGAACATTAATTGGAATAATTTTCAGCATTTGTAGAAGAACAGGACACATGTCCCAACAGTAGGTTTGGTGGAAAACATACCCATTGATTTATGTGTCTAGATTATTGGTGAAGATAAGGTGGGGGAGAGAAAGAAATGTCATTTAACAAATGTAGATTCTTACAGTGGTCACAGCTTTAATGATCATTGCTCTACTCATTACTCTACAGGTATTATTACAACAAATATGGTGTTGGGTTGGGTAGTGGTATTACAGCCTTCTTATAGCTAATTTATACTTTCTCTTACCTGGAAGACCTGTGGAGGGAATGTTTGTTAATACTACATGACTGTTTCTACCCATATTCACATAGGATTACATATGTGCACTTATAGTGTGTGTGTGTGTGTGTGTGTGTGTGTGTGTGTGTGTGTGTGTGTGTGTGTGTGTGTGTGTGTGTGTGTGTGTGTTTGTTTGTGTGTGTGTGCTACTGACACACTCTGCCTTGATTTCTATCGGTCACCCTGGTTGTTGTTAGCAGGGACCAGTAGCTGTGACAGCGTGACACTTTTTAATATTTCTTGAGAAGACCACTTGGTGTATGTACTTATCTTGCTGTCATTTGCAGCCTCGGGGTTGGACCATGGGTGTTGGACATAGTATAACTACAGCCTTCTTGGAGCTAGTTTATACCTTCTCTTACATGGATGGCCTGTGGAGGGAATGTTAGTTAACACTTTCTGTCAGTTTCTACACAGCATTGTTGCCTTACAGTAAGACGCTGATTGGTTCGACTCTCAGCTAGAGCGTCTTCTGCATGGAGACATGAGGGAATGGAAGTACCTTCGTTGAAGGTTGTGCATCAGGGCTAGCAACTCGGCACATAAAAATCAACTGCCAATCATTAGAGGACCGGAGTTTCGCTGTGCCTACCCCTAACCGGGAAAAGCCGAAAGACACAACAAATAGTTGAAATTATGCATACAGCTTGCTACCACTCCCGGGATTCGAACTGTGGCTGTTTCTGCAAAAAATATAACAAGTGTGTGCACCATCAGAAGGAGCCATTGAGAAACTGCTATCTTTGCATTGAATGATTTATTTCTCGTTCTCTCTTTGCTGTACAGTCTGACCGTGTAATTAAAACATTCTTATACAAACATTCCTATACATACCTTTTGACATAGCACAGTATGGAAAACAGTGCTTAACACAACATTACTATTCAGATATCAGAGCTTGGTGCATGACATTTTTAATATCAGTTAATCTCATGTCTTATGGAAGCACTAGCTTTGTCAGATAAGACTTGATTGTGTAATGCTTTCAGAGCTATAGTTGCTTTGCATAACCTGTACACATTTCAAATCATACCATACCAGAGTAAACACAACCAGTCCAGGGTTTCAAATTTTATTGACAGGCAGCTACAGTTTTATTTATATATAATCTATATGAGACTATTACTGTAATATTGTCTGCTTTATTCAGTACAAACCATACCTATTTTTAATACTGCCAGGTGACATTCTACTCCTTTATATTTATTTGGTGTGAATACTACAAGTTAGATTTTTACTCACCAGCCTCGTGATGCAGCCTCTGCAATCTGCTGGCATGGGCTTCCTGGTTCGCAGCCTGCACAGCTGGAGCTGTAATGAAGACAGAGAAACATTTATGCATATCTATCCATCATATACACAGGCTGGACTTTGGTAAACAGTTATTGATATAAATACTTACACATGCCAGGGACATCACCCCTCTGCCATGCTTCTTGGAACCACTGGTCCAAGAGCTCCCCCTTTCTCCACTTCAAGTTGGCATAGTAATGCCAGACCTGCTCACCAGTCTAAGGGATGACATTGTCACTAGTGAGATTGTGGGCGAGACTTTTTCAGACCTCCGCTATGTATTGAGAGCCCTGGTACTGGTCCTGCAGCAGTCTCACATCATGTTTTTTTTACAAACAATCCTACCATTTCCTTGGACTCCTGTATGCCCCGGGGCTGTGCCCAAAAGTGCATGCCTTCTCCTAGACCAGCCATACTGCCTACAGTGGGGAGCTACAACCGGTTATCAGCTGTATTCCTGCCCGCAAGGATTAAATACAGTCGGTTTCCCACACTTTGCTGTGATTAGACGGTTTTGAATATGCTGAGTTAAGCTAAGCTACAGGCAGACCTGCTTAGCTAAGGTTGGCAGTGCTTAAAGGGGCAGGTTCGGCACTGCTTATCAATGGGCAAATCCACTTAGCTGGGCTACTCATTGCTTAGCATTCATATTTACACAGTGCTTACACCCAGTCAGCATAACTGTGCAATGCTTAGTATTGCTTATGTTTTATTTTATGGACTACCACCTGTATGGGATTAATTCATCATTCCTGACATCCCCCTATGTGCTTTCATTACATTTATTCTTGCATGACTATACTGTATGGGGCACTTGTGTTTATATGAGGGTTTCACAACTTTATTACACTGACACCTCACATATGGACCTAATACACTACTCTGGTTAACAAATATGTGTTATTTACTACCTAATTATTAAAAAATAAATCATGTACTGCTTTCACATGTAAAATGCTAATTGGTTTTACTGGGGATCTAACCAGGAATGCAAGGCAAGCACTCTAACCACATCACTATTTCCACATTGTTATATCTTGGAGTATATGCCTATTCAGTTCCTTATAATGTGTAAGCTAGGCTGATCAGAGCTACATGATGCGCACACCTGTTCAGCTATACTTAAATTTTATTGGGGACTGAAAAAAAATTAAACTGTTGTGTTTTATATTTGTACTGTAGTGGTATGCACATTGATTTCTGCAACACTATTTGTGGGGGGCTGCATTTTTACAACAGTGATGACATGGCAGGCTTTACATTTGAGGTATGATCCATGGATGCTAACAGTGTCCGCCATACTTCTCAACTGTACAGATTGTCACAGACTGTCCAAATATTTGCCTTATATTCCTGGTCCATTTTTCATAGAATTGTGGCTTTCTGGTGGATTAGTGGCAAATTATTAAAGACTGCAGTTAAAAAATACTGATAGACATTTGAGTTTTAGACTTCATACCCTTCAGCACATTCATGCTAATGCATAACCTTTTATTCTATCAACTTTCTAAGTCTGTATGAGCCAGACGTTTTTGCTTTCTCCAGATTTCTTAAGCTAAGAGGTTGAGAGGTGTTCCGCGGACACTCTTGCCTCCATTACATTGCCATATGGCATTTATGGAGTGCAGGGGGCATGTGTATAGTGAGAGCACTGCCCTCAGACACACCATGTAAGAATAAGGTATTCTTGCATGAAAGTTTGCTGAATCCCGGGGATTCTCTTTTATTAAAACTGACTCTTTTCTTTATAGCTCTTAAAAATATTAAAAGATTGAAAACAGTGTTGTCCCTTTTCACCTCTACTATTTGCACTAGCAATTGAACCTATTGCAAATTTTATTAGATCTAATAGCAAAATTCAGGGAGTCTTGATAGATGAAAATTATTCCTGTAAAATTCAATTATTTGCAGAAGATATTTTAATACCAAGTGGTGATGTTGAAGCGTCAATAGAACATTTAACTAAGTCTATTAATTACTTTGAAAAAACATCAGGTTTAATGTTTAACCCTGATAAAACAGAAATGTTACTTATGAGTAAAAAAGTTAATTATTTAAGAAACTATAAGAATTTTACTTGGGTCAATTCACAAATTAATTATCTTGGAATTATAATTAAATCTAATGTAAATGACTCAATACCAGTAAATTACAGTAACTTAATAGACACTGTTTCTAAAGTAATTATTAATTGGAACATTTTTTTACCATGGAATATAGACTTCCTTTAATAAAAATAATAATCCTACCAAAAATACTTTTCTGTCTACAATCACTAATTATTCTCCCTCCTAAAAATCATTAAGAAATTAAATTATGTTCTTCATAATTTTCTCTAGTTCCCCAGTAAACCAATAATATCCTTTGATTGACATGTTAAAAGTTGGCAAGAAGGTGTATTAAGATTTCCAAATGTTGGATTATATGCCAAATCCATAATTCTCAGTTTAATATCTCTGTAGTTAAGTTCCTCTTACCAATCAACTTGGACAGCCATTCAAGAAAAAATAATAAATGATAACAGTTATGTTGTAGAACCTTTCTCTAAATTTGGGCTTAATAAGTTTTATTGGATCTTGAAAGACTTATATTCAAATGAAAAGAGAAAAATAACATTCCTCTCCCTTCACTGCTTACATCAATATACATTTTTTAAAGATTCATGAACTCTAATTATATAGTTAAAGATTTATTATTTTTATTGTTCCCTATATCAAATACTGTGGGTTGTTTTGGGAACTTTTAATATAAACAAAATGCTAAACCTTAGAGATGTAAATTTAATCTTTTGATATCAATTCTTAATTGGAAATAAATTGCATAATACAGATTATCTTATTGCAAGACATTAGAAAATAATAATTGGTTGACTATACAACCTTGTGAAAAATATGTTAGAGATAAAAAAATGAAAATCTCCATGGATTTTCAAACAAAACATATTCTAAAGACACTTGAGTTTTTTTTTCAGAATTGGTAGTAACTCAAATAAGAATAAAACATATATATATCAATAATTTATAAATTAATAAGAGAAGAGTTTGGTTCCACAGATTCATTATTTTGGAATTCCTCAACTAAGATTAATGAAAATTTTTTTTCTGATGAACATAAATGCTTAATTCTTAAATTTGTGGGAAAATCTACTTCTACTCTTTATTTCTTCATAGAGGATTTTTAACTCCACATAAAACAGTTTTAATGGCTAACTATGGGAAAATTAATTGTTGGATATGTAATGAAGTCTCTAATACAGATTTGTTTCATATAGTATTGGATTTTAAAATCAAAACTCATTTTTGAGTTGAATTTAGAAATTTTGCTCAAGCTTTGTGAACAGATATTTGTATAATTTTTAACTCCTTGGTCTTATTTAATGTTCCAGTTCTGGACTCCATTCCTAGGGTGCAGGTGCCTCTCCCTTGGTGCATTTTAGCTATAGCAAGAAAAATAGTTACAAAGAACTGGAAATGTAAGACTACTCTTTTTTCACTGAATCCATTAATTTAGCAAAAAATGCCTGTAAAAAAGAATTGTCAACTGCCAAAATAAGAACTTCGAATATTACTCACCAGTTTTGATTTTGGTCAAAATTAAGTGATTTACTTGATACATTTTAATTATTTTGTTTTCTGTGTTTGATTTTGTTGCAGTCATCTGTAAATAGTTATATTTTTGTTCTATTTATCTTTAAATAATTTTGACAATGTTTGCTTTCAAATTAATAAAATGTTCTTTAAAAAAAACAAATCAAAAATGGGTTTGGAACACGGTTGGGAGATTACCTGTGTCCTTTTTGATACAGTTCATGATGAGTTGATGGTCTGCCTCACAGATGAGGAGAGTCAGGATTATGGGTCTATAAGTCCCTTCATCAGCTGGTGGCACCCCCTTGTTCAGACAGATGACTGCTCCTGTACACCCTTCTGCAAGAACATAGGATGTCTAGAGACTGTGTTTAAGTAGGGATCCAATTGTATCTGCTAGGTCAGGTTTTAAGTCATGGTATAGGCAACCTGAGATGTTGTCAGGGCCCATTGATTCTGTGTTTATAGCCTTAGAGATTACACAGATGAGCTACTGTCCTGAGATAATAAACTGATAGCAATGACTGGATGTATACTTTGAGAGACTGTTAGTGGGAATGGAGGGGGGGATGAACTGTGAGCCAAACTGTCAGCTAGCAGATTGTCTATTTTCCCTGGCTTTGTATGGTTGTTGGCATCCACAAATAACTCTGTGCGTAGTTGTGTATTCCCCTAAACATTTCCCACTTATTTAAATAAATGATTTTTGACAACCCCTTAAAATACAACCTTGGTTATGCATCATATGCCACACAGTGGTATTGTTCACATAGTCATACAAATCTACCAATGTCATGCAGTTACATTAATTGTACAACATATATCTACATCTTTGTCATTGTAAAGTTGTGTTTGAGTGACCTGATACCATATAAGGCACATTACAAATGAGTTAGTTGTGGCTCATGCAGAACAGTTACTGACAAAAATGATGATAGTCACATGACCACCTCAATAATCCTTGGGAATAGCAACACAATTGCTCATACAATGAATTCCACAAGGTTGCAATTCAATCAAAATGTGATCATTTTGTATATATCACAGCATTATAACATGTGGATGAAACAAGACTTATGTTCCCATGTAATCAGTATGAATTTATACTGATGTATGTCACGGAGCATTTAATGATGGTTGATATACACATACACATATGTGCCATACTGCAAGTGTCACTATGATGGTTGAATGAGAACTACATAGAATATTGATCTGGTCCACTACAAAAACACATGCCTTACTAAGCCAGCAATATACATTATATCCCATGCCATCAGTTCTCAGAAGGCATATTACTACAGCTATTATGGAAGGGACATGTAATCAAATGTCAGCAGCAGCCATCAGTACATTACATCATATCATAGACTCTAATACGTTCTTGTAGACCTACTGTACATCCACTCCTCAACATAGCACATGTCAATTGCAGCAAAATTGGCATGCAAAATATTGAGTCATAGGACATCACTAAGCTAACAGCCAACATCACACAAAATCCTAGCCATTATTATACCATTTAAACCAACTCCCTATACCTATGCAATAGAAGACAGTAAGGCTACATGTGCATGTGTATTTGATTGACTCATTATATACTGTCTCTGTCCATATGTGACTGTGCACTGCCCCATGACAGAATTAGAAATTACACATCCAGTAGTCTGGAGATGGCTTGCAGAGGGTCATAGAAGGACTCTGCTTCATGATTTGTGTATGCATGCATACAAACAACTACAGTGACTCAAACCACCAAATCGGTTCTACCATTGCAGAGTATGTATATCCCTGAAGCTCCTTGATCTAGCTTTCATGTGTCATCTACTGCTGTTTGTAAATTAGTGTTATTTTTTAGTCCTGAGCCATGGCATGCACAAAATCTGTGAGAGCACTCAGTAGTTTGTCTTTTAAATTCCTCATGCTCAATGCCTAACTTCCCTGTCTCCTCACTGCCAACACACCAGTAACTGGTTTTGAAACCGTTTTATTTTTTGGCTTTTAACCTAATCATCTTTGAAGTTAAAATATACTAAGAAAAAAATAAATAAAAAAAACACCCACATATAAGCTGAAGTGTGTAACAGCTAGCAGCAAGTCCATATGGTTTAAAAGACTTAATTGTGCACAAAGCACAGTATACAAACACCAGAGATGTACGTATTTTAAACAGATAGTTTTTTTTGTCATAGTTCAGAGCTCTGTTGTTATGGCTCTTCCCCAAAGTAACAAGAGTTATGCTTAGCCTCCTCAAAACACTATTTGCTCATTACAGGTGAGGCAGTAGCCCTTGACCCTACAGATAGTTTACTAATACAGGTGAAGTAAAGGGAAGGGCACAGTTTTCAAACTCTTCTGTCCCCTCAAACTGTGAATACTGGGTACTCACACATTCATGAGCATGCCAGGCAAGTTTTAAGAACATATTTACTTAGAATTAATTGATTATAGTTTTCTGATATTATAAGATCATAGGAATTTACTAAGGTAATGGCTCTAGGGCCCTTACAAGCCTAGCCAAGTTCTTACCCTTATTTCCATGATCAGCACCTATTGTCCCTGTCCAAGAGGGACACAAGTGGAACCCCTTTGGTGAATTTATGGTCACCCATCCAACCATCCAAATTGTGTTTGAAGAGGGCCAAAGAGGTATTCTGTTTGACATGAAATGGGAGTCTGTTTTGAAGGTGTGGTAATCCCTGGGAGACAAATCTTTCCATTCTTCAGGTTTTATTAATGTCACATACCAGGTTATAGGTTCATAGGTTTATAGGTAGGTACCAGGCTATATGCCCAAGGGCATTTATAAGTCTAGCCAGAATGTGTTGGCTTTCACCTCCCTTTTAAATTAGTTTCCTGGGCCTTTGTCTAGCAGGGCCACTGAAGTGATCCCAGGGATAAATTTATGACTTCCCATCCACTCATCAAAATTTCTCTTGAAGAGAGTCAGTGAGGGGTTTTGTCTAACATAAATTAGGATTCTATTCTAGAGAGAGGGAAGTCTCTGGGACAGGAATCTATCCCTCCAGCATGTCCTGTTTATTGTTGTGCTGAGGTTTAATTCACCGGACCATGTGGCTCTAAGAGATTTTGTTTTCTTGAGGTGAAGCATGTCCAGTAATTTTGGGTTGGACATGGCCTTGCAGATCAGGCAGAGATCACATCTGAGCAGGCGGTAACCAACCGAGTAAAGCTGGAGATTCTTTAGTCGAGTTGCATAGGACATCTGTTTGAGGCCCATGATTCCCTTGGTGAGGTACTTCTGTGGTCTTTCCAGCTGCTGCAGGTGTCAAGTAAGATACATTCCAAATGGGATAGTGTACTCTATTATGGGCCTAATGAGTGATGAGTAGAGGGGCACAATGACCTCTCTTGATTTAGATGAGAACCCTTTCATGATTAGGTGGGCTACATAAAAGGATTTTCTAACCACTTTGGCAATGTGATTATCAAAGGAGAGATTGCTATCTACCTGGGTCCCCAGATCCCTAATTACATATTCCATACTTAGTGGATTACCACCTATGTGATAATTTGTGGGCACTTTGTTTTTCCCAAAGGGGATGACTATGCATTTTTGGCATTTAGCTTGAGGCCATGGTTTTGACACCAGTTATCTGTCTCCATGAGAACCTTCTGGAGGATGTCTGTGTCAGCCAGAGAGTCGATTATGGCCCCCAGTTTGCAGTCATTTGTGAACTTGGTCAGCCATAGTCCTCCCATGTTTGCTGTACTTCAGAGATGTATATACCGAACAGGAGGGGTCCCAGGACTGAGCCCTGTGGGATGCCACTTGTAACTGGTTTATTGTTGGACATGGCACCCGCAACTGTGACCATGTGTGTTCTATCCGTGAGCCAGTTGGCAACTCATCTCGTGACATAGGGGTTAATGTTCAAGCTGGTGATCTTATCTATGATGCCAGAGTGGGGAATGGTGTCGAAAGCCTTAGCGAGGTCCAGGTAGGCTGTGTGGACTACCTTTCCCTCATCTATGGCCTTGGTAACTGTTTCAAAGACATCAACTAGGTTTAGGTGACAGGATCTGCCTTTAACAAAGCTGAATTGGGTAGGGTCCTATGTCTGGAGGTTCCCAATGTCTCTGTTTATGAGTTCCATGATGATGTGCTCCATAGCTCTGCAGACCAGGCTAGTCAGGCTTATGGGGTGATAGTTCCCAGGATCGGATGTGGCACCACCTTTGTAGAGCAGGATGACTGTTGCTGTGCGCCATTCTTGGGGTACATAGCCTGTGGTAAGACTGAGTTGGAACAGTGAATTTAGGTAAGGGTTGAGTTCATTTTGGAGCTCGTGTAAGACACAGCCTGGGATACCATCCAGTCCCATTGATGCTGTGTTTTTAGCTTTGGAGAGGGCTGTTTTCACCTGCGTGTCTGTGATGTCTGGGGCTCTACATTCTTCTGGGATGGACACGGGCCCTTTTGGGGGTGAGGGGGGGGTAAAGTTTGCACTGAACCTGCCAGCCAGGATGTTGACAATGTCAGTTGGTTCAGTGTATTTTTTTGCCATTTTGACCTAGCTCAGAGCATATCTGAGAGCTGCCACCTAGATTCTTGACATAGCTAAAGAAGGCTTTGTGATTATCTTTAGAGTCTTTGGCAATTGTTCTTTCGAAACTGGCCTTGGATGATTTTATGAGGGATCGTAGTTTCTTGCTAATATTGATCAGGGCTGCCTTTCCTTTTTGGTATTTTGCTCTATCATGCAATAGTTTCCTCCTTCTGTTGTATAGCTTATTTATGGCCGGGGTCCACCAGACTGGTTTCCTCTTTTTGGAGGAGTGAGTCTTGGTTTTACTTGGGATGGCTCGATCCATGCATTCCTGTAGGTGCTCATAAAATGCATTTGTAAAGGATTCTGAGGTTTGGACAGCATTATCCTTTAGCAAGGGGGCTTTGAAACTTTCCACCTTGGTCTTGCGAAGTGTGAAGTTGGCTTTTAAAAAGTTTTTCACAGTGGTTTCCTTGACTGGGGGTGGGGTCGGGATGTGGATGTCCAGTGTGATTAGTTTAGAGGGTTTACCTCTGGTGTGGAGAATTGATCCCCCATGTTGGTGATGATCAGGTCCAATATGTTGTCACCTCTTGTGGGCATGGTGACCAGCTGTTCCAGGGCATTTGAGTTTATAAACTCTAGGAAGTGTTGGGCGAAAGAGTTTGTACATGAGTAGTTTTCCCAGTCAATGTTAGGGTAGTTGAAATCACCCAGTATCATGGTGTTAGGTAGGACCTTCATATTTTCCAATGTTCTCAGGAATGCTGAGTGGGGGTCCTGAGACAAGGTAGGTGATCTGCAGCAAGCTACGATCTGAAAAGCAGCTTTGCCCACTGTTAGTTGCACATGGATGGTCTCCGAGGCCTTGTGCTGTGCTACTAACCTGGAGGTGTGGGTATCCTTTATGAAAATGGATACACCCTCTCCTTTTGTATTTTGGTCTGGGTTCTAGGGGTGAAAGGTATGGTATGAGTTGTAGCCTGTTAGTGCTGGGGTGCTCTCTGGAGCCTTGAACCAGGTTTCTGTTACTGCACAGATATCAATTTTCTCCATGCTAAGGAGTGCCTCGAGCGCATGCATTTTGAGGTTTAGACTTCTGGCATTGAGTAGCATTACCCTCAGTTTTTGGTTACTTGTGTTGTTTATGGAGGTGGGTTTGTCTTTTGAGCCTTGCCTAAAAAAGGCACTATGGGGGTGGCAAGAGCCTTGGCCAGTATTCAAAAGCCTAAGGGCGACAGGTGCAAGCCATCTCTGGCAAAGCAGCATTGGCTTGTCGAGCATGTCATCCCAGGCTGACAGACACTGGATCCCCTTTGAACAACACCAATAGCTTAGCAAATTGTTAAAATTGATAATTTTTTCTTTGTACTGTGGCATCATTCTTGGTGAGGGCAAGATGCTACTCAGGGTCAGGGTCATACCAGCCTGGGCTACATGATCAGAGAGCTCCTCTATGTCTCTTTTCATGTAGTCCAGAGAGGTACGTCTCAGGTCGTTCACACCAACATGTACAATGACAGAGTCATATCTGTACTTGTTTTGGAGTGACCTGAGTGCTTGTGTTATGTGGCGGATCCTGGCACCCGACAGGCAACTTACAGTAACCTCCTTGTTCAGTCTAGTGAGTGGAACGTCAGTGTGCCTGACAATAGAGTCACCTATTACTATTGTATTGGGTGTGTTGTTTAGCCTTAAGGGCTGTGGTTGTGTGGCACACTGACTTTGTGAAGCATGTGATACGTGGTTGTTGTCTGAGGGTGGAGGTTGCTTGGATGTCTGTTCTGGAGGTCTATGCTGCTTAGGCAGACTTTTATTTAGAGCCTCCGAGTATGTTTTTGTGTATTTATGTGTGTCGTTTGCTGGTGCAGATATGACTGGTGTATGTGAGACTGGTAGTGTGGTGCAAGGGTTTCCCTTCTCCTCCTGACTGTTCCAGCCTTGGGTTGAGAGAGCTTGGCCTCCAGTTTGGCTGTATAGTTGCATCTCTCACATACATTTGAGTTTATTAGATGAAGGAGAGGGGTGTCTGTGTACATGAGGCAATTGTAACATTGACTCAAGATTCCCAGATTCACCAACTGAACTAGAGAGTACACCTGAAACTGCCCTTTGGACATGCCTGTACAGATAAATGAACTAATTTACTGATTGTCTGGTAGGAATGAATAGGGAGCCTTGTACTACTGTATAGTAAAGGGAAGGTGTAATGTTAGCATTTATTAGTACTTATTGAGAGCTTAGAGTAAGTGCTGGGCTGTAAAAGAAAAGTTGGAGTGCTTTATTTGAGAGTTTGACTAGTTACAAGGGAAAAATTAAAGAGCAGACTTTGTGGAGCCTGGAATAGTTTAACCCTAGCTAACCGGCATTGCGCAGTGCGCAAAACCACGCACATGCAGGTTTTAAGGCAGGGAGATGAAAGAGAAAAGAATTAGCCCAAAAAGGCCAATAAACTACTAGTTGCTGGGCTAAGACCACTCCTCCAGGGACAGATAGGCTGCTCAAAGCTCCCCACTCTCACTGGAGAACAGGAAAACTTCCTCCTATCCAAGTAAGGATATGGACAACACAGGAACTTTTACCACAGCCCTGAATTCAGCAGAACCTGAAAACTGGACTAGACTAGCTTAGAAAAGGCAGGAAACAATAATATTTTTTTTGTTTTTTCTTTTTTTTAGCAGAAGATACAGTAAAGTTTCACAAAAACACTTTAAATGCTTAGAACAGGCTATCACACTTTAGTGTGTAGCCTGCAACAGTTAAACAACACACAAAATGACTTAAAACGACTTTAAAAGTGCAAACAGCAAAAAACAGTATAATATGCAGCAAAAATTGTTTTTTTAAGGCACAGAAATGCTAGAAATCGCTTTTTCAGCAAAATTAGCAGTCACAGAAAAAATGCAGAGAAAAAAATACTTAATCAGGTTAAGGTCTTTAGGGTTAGTAACCCATGTACCATGTGACTTACGAATATGGAGCATTTCAAATAAAGTGCGGCCAGAGATAGCCTTGTATGCAAGGCAGAGATCACCGCTGAGTAGTCTGTATGAAACAGAATAAAGTGACAGTGATTTCAGATGATCCCATTAGGACAGCTGCTGAAGACCTTGAATTTTCCTTGTGAGGAACCTTTGTGGTTTCTCCAATTCCTGCAGGTGCTTGGAAAGGTACATACCAAAAGGGGGATTGTACTCAGTTATTAGCCTGATGAGGGAAGAGTTCAGAGAGGCTATAACTTTTTTTTTTTCTCGAGGCAATGCCCTTACTTATGAGATGAGCAATGTAAAATACCTTCTTACCACTGTACACGGTGGTCAAAGGTAAGGTTGTTGTCAACCTGTGTGCCCAGGTCTCTCACCACTGAATGCATACTTAAGGTGCTGCTATTGATGTGGTAGTTAGCAGGAACATTGTTTTTACCAAAAGGAATGATAATACATTTGTTTGCATTAAGTTTAAGGCCATAACTTTGGCACCAATCATTTGTTGTGTAAGACCCTCTTGTAGGATGTTGACATCATTTGGAGATTCTATGACTGATCCCAGTTTACAGTCATCAGCAAACTTTGTCAGCCACAGAGCTTTAGTTTTTGCTTCCCTTTGACAAATCTAAACTGAGTAAGGTTGGAGATTACCTATATCTTTGTTTATAAGGTCTATGATGATGTGTTCCATGGCCTTGCAGATAAGTCTAGTCAGGCTACTAGGTCTATAGTTCCTGGGGTCAGTGGAAGCACCATCTTTGTGCAAGGGAATAAGGGTCGCTGTTTTCCATTCAGCTGGTAAAAAGCCGGTGCTTAGACTATGATTGAAAAGACTACTCAATAGTGTTCCTAATTCATGTTGGAGCCCATGTAGGATGCAACCTGGGATGTTATCAGGGCCCATCAATGCTGTGTTTTTGGCCTTAGAGTGGGCATTTACAACCTGCTCTTTAGAGATACAAGGTAGGGGACAGCTGGTAGGGAATGTCATGGGGTATATGTGGCAGGGACAGGAGAGTGAAGTTTTCACAAAACCTATTATCCAACAGGTTAGCTATGTCTATAGCCATAGGCTCAGTATATGTGATATCAGTAACTACCAGTTCAGCACAAATCTATGCCTTTCCATTTAGGTTGCAGATGTAACTATAGAATGCCTTGGGGTTGTCCTTTATTGAAGAAGCTAATTTGGACTCATAGTTCACTTTGGAGGACTTTGCAAGAAGTCTTATTTGATTGTTTAAGCTGAGGGGGGAGTGTTTCTAGTTTAGGAGGGTTTGCGCCCTCTTAAGCTTAGACAGCAATTTTTTCTTATTATTGTAAAGCCTGTTAATAGTAGTTGTCCACCAGGCAGGTTTGCTCTTCCTTGAGGAGCTTGTTTTGGTCCCATCAGGTACAGCTGAGTCAATGCAGGTATACAAGTTTTCGTATAAAGCATTGGTCTAGAGCTCGGCATAGCTGACAGTTCCATCTGAGGGAGGAGGTATAGTGAAGCTATTTATACCATCCCATAAAAGGTTATAATCTGCTTTGGAGATGTTTTTTAGTTAAGTTGCTGCTGGGGGGAGGGGTCAGGTGTGATAGTTACTTTGAATAACACCAATTTGTGTTCAGATCTCACCAGGGAGGACCCCACAGTGGGGGAGCTACAGTGGTCCATCATATTGGCAAGCACCAGATTCAGGATGTTGGCACCCCTTGTGGGGGTGTCAACCAGCTTGTCCAGGGCACTGGAGTTAACAAAATCAAGGAAATTTTGGGCAAGTGAGTTTGACCTGAGTAATTTACCCAGTCAATGGATGGGTAGTTAAAGTCACCCAAAACCAGGGTGTTCAGCTGTATCTTGATAGTCTCAAGTAGATCCAAATAGGCAGATGATGGACCACTGTAGCTCCCCCACTGTGGGGTCCTCCCTGGTGAGATCTGAACACAAATTGGTGTCATTCAAAGTAACTATCACACCTGACCCCTCCCCCCAGCAGCAACTTAACTAAAAAACATCTCCAAAGCAGATTATAACCTTTTATGGGATGGTATAAATAGCTTCACTATACCTCCTCCCTCAGATGGAACTGTCAGCTATGCCGAGCTCTAGACCAATGCTTTATAGGAAAACTTGTATACCTGCATTGACTCAGCTGTACCTGATGGGACCAAAACAAGCTCCTCAAGGAAGAGCAAACCTGCCTGGTGGACAACTACTATTAACAGGCTTGTAATAAACTCAAATGTATGTGAGAGATGCAACTATACAGCCAAACTGGAGGCCAAGCTCTCTCAACCCAAAGCTGGAACAGTCAGGAGGAGAAGGGAAACCCTTGCACCACACTACCAGCCTATTACTTGTGATGAGGGACCCTGTAGCTGGCAATGACTTGAATAGGTGTCTTACCAACAGTTAATTGCACCTGAAGTGTCTCCAGGGAATCATATTGTTTAAGAAATCTAGAGGTGCATTTATCTTTAATAAATATTGATATAGGTTCATATACCACCTCCTTTAGTTTTCACACCTTCAGCTTGAGGTCTGAAAGTATGGAAGGAGGTGTAATCCATTATGGCTGGGGTGCTCTCCACAGCCTTTAACTAAATCTCTGTGACTGCACAAATGTCTGTGTCTTCTAAGGTGAAGACAGCTTCCAGTGAGCGCAGTTTCATGTTTAGACTCCTAGCATTTATCAGCATAACACTGAGGTTGCTTTTAAATGGAGTTTTTACATTGGGAAGTTTGTCCTTGAGACACTGCTTAAAAAAGCGCTATAGGTGTGGCAAGACCCTTAGCCAGTAGCCAAAATCCCAGGAGTGACAGATGACGACCATCTCTGGCAAAGCATCGAGGTCTGTCAATCATGTCATGCCAGGCTGACAGACAGTGGATCCCCTTAGAATGACACCAGAAGCTAAGCCAATTATTGAAGTCAATCATTTTTTGTTTGTATTGAGGCATCATCCTAGGTGAAGGTAAAATGCTGCTTAATGCTAGGGACATACCTGCCTGAGACGCATAGTCTGAGAGCTTAGTCATGTCTCTCTTTATATAGTCCAGAGAGGTATGTCTCAAATCGTTCACACCAACATGGACTATGACAGAGTCATAACAGTATTCCGGTTGAGAAACTTGAATGCATGTGTGATGTGGCATATCCTTGCACCTGACAGACAGGTGACCATGACTTTTTCCTTATCCAGCCTGGTGAGAGGGACATCAGTGTGTCTCATGATGGAATCACCTATCACTAATATGTTTGATTTTGTGTTTTGCCTTAAAGGTTTGATGGCGAGGCACTGGTGTATGGCCTATTACATGTGATGAGTTCTGCAGAGGAAGTATTATGTGCAGCGTGCTTGTGTTTCTGTTTCTGAGGTCTCTGGTGTTTAGGTATATTTCTAGTGAGGACTTCCACATATGTAGGTATGTATGATGTGGGTTTGGGTAGAGTAGGATTTGAAGTGTGCATGCTGGCAACCCATTGTCAAATATAGTCATTGGTGTATGAGAGATCATGAATTCAAGGTTCTAAATATAGTTGCATCTCTCACACGTTGTGTTTGTGTGGACTAGCAGTAAAGGGTTGTTGGTGAACATGAGGCTAGAAAAACTGTGGGAAATTGTCTGTCCATACTGATAGGTAAATTTATATGATCAAGAAAAGAGATCACACTTAGGTGAGGCTAGTGGGTGAGAGGTGTGTAGGTACCTCTGTGACTAGCTTAGTGTATATTTGATTTTTTCATCTGGTTGCTTGCTCTATTAAAAGAGTTCTAGTTAGTAATTGGTATACTTATGTATATTTTTGGCTCAATAATTCAAAAAAGGTAATTTACCAGGCAGTATTAATTGAGTATATATTATTAGAGGTCTGTAATTCATCTTGCTATCTGCTATTTCATATGTAAATACTTTATCTGCCATTTTTCTGATTTCTGTGTTAGCATAACCACTCTGTGAACTAATTTGTTACTGCAGCTGTGATTTTTGATTGAACTGTTATAGTTACAGCAGCAACCATTACAATTCATGTGCATGTGAACTAGTTTATAAGATAATCTGAGTACGATAACTAAGAATTGACAGATCTGTTATACTTTAAGCAGCAAGCATTTATCAACCCAATTGCATGTTAATTTTGTTTTAAAGTAATTGACCCTCTAGATTGGTTAATGCTTAACTCTTACAAACAGAACTTGGTTTTTCTAAACCAGATCCTCTTCTTATTTTCCTGCAGCACCATCCCCTTATTCTTTGATCTTTCTTTTTTTTTCCAGTATATTGCCTCATACTCTGCTCTCCAGTTCCTATCAGCTGAGTGGCTTCTTGCTAATTAACAAAAACTACAGCGACTCAAACCACCAAATTGGTTCTACCATTGCAGAGTATGTAAATCCTTGATCTACCTTTCATGTACCATGTACTGCTGTTTGTAAATTGGTGTTATTTTCTAGTCTTGAGCCATGGCATGCACAAAATCTGTCAGGACACCCAATAGTTAGTCTTTTAAATTCCTCACTCTCGATGCTTAACTACCCTGCCCCCCTCGACATACCAGTATGTTAATTAGATGTGCGATAATGTCCCTGTCCTAACCTGGTTTTTAAACTGTTTTATTTTTTGGCTTTTAATCTAATCATCTCTGAAGTAAAATATACTAAGAAAAAAATAAATAATAACAAAAAACACCCATACATAAGCTGAAGTGTGTAACAGCTAGCAGCAAGTCCATGTGGTTTAAAAGGATCAGTTGCACACAAAGCACAGCATAAAAACACCAGAGTCTTACCTATTTTAAGCAGATTGTTTTCTTCACATTTCAGAGCTCTGGTGTTGTGGCTCTTCCCAGCTCGTTTCTCCCTCACTACACGCGGGCACAGTCTGCTCCCCTACCCTACACACTATTCCCATGCACTCCCACATCCCCTAAATTTATACTCTATCCACCTTGACTTTATCCTAGCCCATTCCATCATATTACCAATATACTTGCTCTCCCAATCTCCAATCACATCCCTTTTAGTTGCACATCCTAAACCTCTCCCCATAATCAATCTTACCCTAATCCCTCCCTACTTTAACTCTAGTTATTCGTATCTCACATAGATTATCACTCCTAACTGATCTCAGCTACCCTTTGCACTCCAACTCCCTTCCCCTACATACCTGATTTACCTAAATAAAATCTCACTACCTATTTTGCACACTAACCAAATCATTCACCCTCTTGCTACAGTTCCTGCACTCTCTAACTCATACTGCCCCACATCTACCTAACTAACCCACTACTCATCCTTCTCATATTCTTAACCTCATACCATACTAAACTCTCTTACCTTAAACCATCTTTCACACTTACCCTTACCCTTAACAGTAATGACACTACCCAATCATATACACTCTCCCCATCTCTTCATCTTAACTTCTCCCACATGAATCTCCTCAAAATCAAAATACTACATTACACCTCTCTCTCCCCCAAACTTAAGCTAAAACACTACACCTACTACCCCTACCTTCTGCAACCTACCTTATTCACAAGAACATTTCTGCTATCTGGAGACATTCACCCCAACCCTAGTCCCTCCACCTCTCCACTCAGCCCCACCCTCTCGCCATCCCAACCTATACCTCCTCCCACCTTACCCCATCCTTCCTCCAACCTATTCTACCCCCCAAAACTTAACTGTTTAATCAATGAACATGCAAGGCCTACTCAATATCCTGACCATATCCGAAACATGGCTAAAACACCACATCTCAAACAATGAAATCTTACCCCCTGGATACAACATATGCCAGACAGACAGAATTAAAAAATAGGGGGGAGCATTGCTATTCTCCACTCTGAACAAAGTAACCTCTCCACCCTACTTACTACTCTATCTAACTTTCACCCATCTAAACTATTAATACTCAACTGTCACTTAAACACCCTTAAAACATTGCTATAGCCTTCATTTACATCCCACCAGGTAATAACATTCCCATCCTCAAACACATACTGTCATGGATCTAAAAAAATATACCCTATGAAACAGTCATCCTTGGAGACGTAAATATTTTGTGGACAAAACCCATGATGACTCCCCAAACATCAGCATAAACCTTCACGGTTTCAATTAATTTATCACATCCCTCAAATGCATAAATAAAAACTCTCATACCATCTTCATCCTAGAATGAATCCTTACAACTAATCCAAACCTCCACCACAACCACTGTACCCTACCTGTCACCATAAGTGACCATCTTCCAATCCACATCCAAAGACACTTTCTACAACCATCTAGGTCTCACTTGTACAGAGACTGCTGAAAACTCTCCAGCTTTAATGCTGAAACATTTAA
The DNA here is from genome assembly GCF_019279795.1 of Protopterus annectens. NCBI lineage: Eukaryota > Metazoa > Chordata > Ceratodontiformes > Protopteridae > Protopterus > Protopterus annectens. The sequence continues at coordinate 995,380,390 of NC_056741.1, forward strand.
CACTAGACTCTCATCCATCAACTGGTCCTGCCTCTGTCACCTTCCCCTCAATGAAGCAGTACAAAAATTCAACCATATTTTCCTTGAAATCCTTAACTCACTAGCACCCCTAAGGAACATTAGGATAAAAGCTAATGATGCCACTTGTCTTTCAAAAGACACTTGCTCCCTTATGCATAAAATAGATAGTGTTTGGAAAACCTAGGTAAGAACCAAATTCCCATTTACACCTTAAAAACTACAAAGATCCCAGAAATCGTACCAAAAACAAATCAACAAAGACGCTCGATCCCTTATGCATAAAAGAGATAGTGTTTGGAAAATCTGGCTAAGAACCAAATTCCCATTCACACCACAAAAACTACAAAGAACTCAGAAATCCTGCCAAAAAAAAAAAAAAAAACAAATCAACAAAGACAAGAAAAAAATTCTACAATAAGGCCCAAACCAACCACAGCTATTCTTTCCCTGCTTTCAAAAATCCTCGACAAAGGCATACACACTCAGATTCTCAAACTACTAATCTATGAAAACCTTTTGACTACTACCTAACATAGGTTTTGATCAAACCACAGTACAGTTACTGCCCTTCTATCTTTTACTCATACTGTAGCCAAGGCTGGAGATAACTAACTAGTTTCCTGTCTATTCCTAGACTTCTCTAAAGCCTTCAATATGGTATCTCACTCTAAGCTGCTAACAAAACTATCTGATCTCAGCCTCTCAACTTCCATTGTTTGCTGGTTCTCCAGCTACCTTACCAACAGGCTACAGTCTGTCAGATGGCACACTTCCTGCTTCTACTTCCTACCCATCCAAACAGGAGACCGCCAGCGCTCTATTCTGGGGTCCCTTTTATTCAATGTCTTTACTAACAACCTCCAAACATCCTGCAGGCACTCCTCTCTTATCCAATATACAGACAACTCTAAATTTATCTCCTTCTCTAACAATGTAGCTCATCTTCACACACTTACCCAAAATTCATTCCTTTCCATTGAAAGGTGGCTTACAGAAAACCAGCTCGTCTTAAATCCAAAAAAAAAAAACAAACTCCTTCTCTTCCATCCTAGACCACTCTCCCATCTCTCTCCCATCTCAAATCCATCTTTACCATCTCATCACTTAACAACAATATCATCAAAGTAGAACCTTACACTATGCTCCTTGGTAACATAATTGATAATCAATTAAAATTTGCCCTTCACATTCAACACTGTATTAAAAAAAAACATCAAAAACTGGGACTACTTTCTAGAAACAAAACATTCCTTACATCAGACTCTAAACTTTCGCTGGCTCAAGCATTCCTCCTACTTTGCCTACTCTATGCCGATCCAGTCCATACAAACTTACAATCCACATTAATCACCAAGCTTGAAAAACTTATAATAAAATTGCTAGATTTGCCACAAACCAACCTTACAACTCACACCACTGCCTTGCACTATAGAAATTTCAATGGTTAGAACTCCCCTTACAATTCTATCTCAACTACAAATCACACACTCCATACTCTACAAACCTACTGCTTGCCCCTCCCTCTCCTCCCTAGTATCCCACTGTACCCCTAATCATTCACTCCGTAACTCAGACCAATATTTCCTAGATATTTATAAACACAATAAAAACATTGGCAAACTCTTATACAAACACTCAGTGTCCCAGGTCTGGAACAAACTCCCCTCTAATATAGGAAACACCCCACACATAAACCATTTCAAAAAAGAGCTAAAACACTCCCTATTAAAATCAAGGTCATGCCCCTGCCAGGAGCCTGCTTAAATCCTCCCCACCCTCCTTCTCCATCTTTTTCTCTGTTTCTTCATTTCTTTTTTACTGCTATAACCCTCATGACTCTAGTTCATGTAAGTTGATGCCATATTAAACTGTTCAACACCTATGTAGATATGTCTATTTCAATAGTTATTTGACTTGTAAAAACATTTGTATATAATCATTCTCTCAATTTTCAGTGTTATTTCCTGCCTATGTACCTGATTTCTCTGCCTTATGTAACTGCCTTGTTCTGCTTTATGTTAACATACTTTTTCATTGTATTGCTAATCTCAAATGTATGTTCATAATTGTTTGTATTACAGTTGAACTTTCCTCCTTGAGTCTCCACTAAAAATGGGCTTTTGGCTCGGTTTGACCAAGCCAGTTAACAAATGTCAAATGAATAAATAAATAAATAAAATCTTTGACATGAGGACATCCTCCACTCCTCTACAGGAAGGATGTCATGTGGCCAGTGGAAAAAAGGGGATGTTGGATTCACAAGGCTACATTACAGGTCCTCCTAAGTGGTAGTGAAATGAAAAGTAATTCAATAGATCATACAGTGACAGTAATGTACCACCAACCACACACACACAGCAGTAGTCTGGGTCTGATTGGAACATTATATCTGTGCAGGTATCGAAGCTGAATTACCTACAATGTAACACTAGCAGTGCCACAAATGTCTGACTTTAACACTGTCATGTTGCACTTTATGGAGTATGATCATATCATTGTTTGATGAGAAGAACATGTTGGGGAGAGTGTCTGACATGGATGTGGAGTCACATCTCGGTCTAAAATTGTCTCATAATTATTATTTGAATATATACACACTCAACTTGCCTGCTGTCAGATTAGAACACCTAAATATCCAGTTGCAGAAGCTGGAAAACACAAAACTTAATGTTACTGTCGGAACATAAGTTTGATTTGAATATTGTCAGAGTGCATTTAATACAGTGGACTCACATGCCATTCTAAAATTGTCACCATACCAACTGTCAAGTGCATATAAACACTAGTTGAATGCAGTGAAACTAGAACCCTTACCTAACTATGTACAGAACACAGTACTTATCACAAGTGCCACAGCACAAGTTTGGCTTTCATAGTGTCAGACAGCAATGTATAGCTGATGACGTCATCATTGGATGTTTGGGAGAAGATTATGGGAGGCCTGCATGAAATGGCTGTGCTGGCATGTACAACTGTCAAAATATTTTTTTCTACATGGGGCTGGATTGCTGACAGTAAAATACAGACTAATGCTCTTCTGAATACGCATGTACACATGCTGATTGCAGTGAGTTTAGAACCCCTACCTAACTAGTTATAGAAGCTAGATAACTCAGTACTTAATGCAAGTGGAAAATCACAAGTCTGACTTTTGCACTGCTGCTGGACAATTTATAGTGGATGACATCATTTGTACATGTGGTAGAAGATGTTGGGAGACCTGTATGAAATGGCTGTCTAGGCATGTATGACTGTCAAAATATTTGTTCTGCATGGGACTGGATTGATGGCAGTAGGATACAGACTCATGCACTTCTGTTTATGCAAACACACTTACACATACAAAATGACTCAAGACATAATGTGGCTGTTGTGGTAAATCAGCCCACATGTAAGTATTTTGTTCCCATCTGCAGAAAATAGTAGTTAATTACTGCACCATCCCTAAAGTATGTGTTTGCCTTGTCATACTGGACTTTATAGATGACGCCATCATCATTATGTGATGTGGGTAACATATAAGTTATGCGAGCATTGTGAAAAGTGTGGAATTTGTATTTTCTGTTGTGGTTCCAATGTGCAGGTATACGTTAAAAGATAGATTCTCAAACCAGATGCAAAAAATGTTGTGTACATTACACATTTACAGTCACACACACACACACACACACACACACACACACACACACACACACACACACACACACACACACACACACACACACACAAACACATGTTTTGTAATCAACATGGATGCAACTGTGTATGTACATGTGTTCATATTTGTGATGTCCACACTAAGACATGTATAAGACAATGTCAATGTCTATTGTTTAATCTTATTTAATTTCTCCAAGCCTTTTGTGTATATAATACTATGATGGGAATGGACTGCATTTCTAAGCCAAACTATGATTAAAATTCATGAAATTAGTATTGTTTTAATCTTTGATGTTAGCCAGAAGTGCTCTTCACAGCACCCACAGTGGGCCCAGTAATGGCTCCTTCTGCAATCCATACAGAGTTACATGCATTGGTAACATATCTAAGTACGATTGCAAATTATTTTTTATTAGACCCATTGCTCCTACTACTATTGGAACTGTCTTGGTATCCTTATACCACAATGCCCTCACTTATGCCTGCAAATCCTAGTGTTTTATGACTTTGTGTCTCTTTGCATGTTTGACACTGTAGTCACTGGGTGTAGCAATTTCAATGATCAATGCAACTTTTATCTTCGTTTCATGTACTACTATATATGGTTTTCTCTCATCTATTTTTTGAACTGTTGGTAATGGGTGATCCCATGTGATATAAACTTCATAATATTTTATAATACTTTGTGGCTCATGTTTCCAATGTTTTTTTCAACTACTACAGTATTGTAAAGTTTACACAACCCCAGTGCAACAGTCTTGCCACATTATTATGCCTTTCAGTATACAGTCCTTCTGCCATTAGTATCGCATAACCAGCAACAAGATATGCGACTGTTTTCAATTATGTTTTACAAAACCTACATTTGTCTGTTTCTCCCACATGTTCTATGGACTCTGTAAACCAACGTTCACATAGTCCAATATCTTGGGCCACCAATATTAACCTTTCATCTTTTGGTATAAATTCACCTTTCCTTAACCATTCCTGTGTTCGATCCTGATCAACATTAGGTGTTTTCAAGAGTTTTCTATACTTGCAACTGTATTTATGCCTTTTCCACATTTTTTGCCTTCTCATCTTATCCTTCACCGTATGTTATTTCCTTTATTTTTGGCACATTCAGTTGCTGCCTGACTTTTATATACTTCTGGTTTGACTTCCATTCCCTCTTGACACCGATATGCTTCAGATAAACTAAGCAGGGAACCCATCTTAAACTTATTTTCTTCATGTTTCAAAACTCTCATTACATTTAGGTCTTGTGAGGTCAGCAGATGTATATGCATACCCATGACTGCAGATCTATACATGTAATCAATTTCAAGGAGGCCCATACCTCCTTCAGAATGGGGAATATATATAGTCTTGGTATACACTGATGTTTATAATTCATTTGATGAGCATGAAGCATCCTTCTTGTTTTCTTGTCCAACTGATCCAATACCTTTTGGGGCCAGTCAATCATTCCAAAGTTAGGAAAGGAAGACCAAATTAGTTTATAGCTTGCACTTTGTTCGTAGATGTCAATGCTCTTTTCAGGATTAATTTTAGTCTTCTAAGATATCCCTTACTAAGTTTTATTCACATTTGTTCATGTTTTATTGTTGATCCTTTATCAAGTCCCAGATATTTATATAGTCCCTCTTGCTCAAGTTCTTTTATATCACATTCCTGTCCCAAACTGCTGTTTTCTTGGTGCTGCAACTTTCCTGCTTTAAAGGCTGTTTTTGCACATTTATCAAGACCAAAGGACATTCTTATATCATCTGAAAAAGGTTTTGACCACCTGCAGTTGTGCTTTCAGTTACTCATCTGATGAACTATACAGTTTAAATCATCTACAAACGGAAGATGAGAAGTTTTTAAACATTGTTGTTTTCTGGGAGGGAAATTATAGCAATGACCTAATCTGTTAATTAGACAGCCTAATGGGTTAATGGCAATACAAAACAGGAGCAGTGACAGAAAGTCACCCTGGAATATCCCCTATGAATTTTTATCCCTGGAATAATAACTTGTCCTTATTTATAGCTTAACTGCAAAGTAGTTTGCCACTGTTTCAAGGGTATCCAGAAATGTCAGATACTGTCAAATGCTTTTTGTATATAATAGTTCTTACTCATGGCTACATCTTCATGTAAAGATATCCTGGGCCTGGGATTTTCCAATTTGGAGCTTTTCTTAATTTTTTTGCAATCGCTCTGGCTGTTACTTCATCCCATTTCATATCTTGTACATTTGAATTTCTTATTCTTTATTTTACTTCTTCTATTCATTTAGCATCTTTGTTATGTTCCACAGGATCTTCATAGATATTTCTTCTTTTTTTGGTGGTGTTTCACTTCCTTTGCCTTGTTTCCCAGTTCTCTCCAAAACTTTTTTGGGTCATTAATAAATTGCTTATTTTGTACATTTCCTTTATATTTATCTGTACATATTCTATGTTTTTCTATTTGTGCTGATATTTTAGTATATTACTTGTGACAATGCATGATAGATCCTGATCTGTTCTGAAACTGCACATTGCTTTTATCACGTCTCTCTTTCTGAGTATTTTAGTTGATCTGTTCCCTCTTCTATACTCTTCTAACAGTGACACTTTGTGCCTTAATTGCTTTATAGTACTGTCAGTATAAAGCTTTAGATGATGTAACAATGCAGGTGTGTTATTTATTTTTGTAGTATAGTTGACATTTGGGAACTGCTTCTGACATATCCATTTTCAAGTGCATCAGCACAGGGCAGACATGAGTCTGAGTAAATATGTGTTCAATCAGTAACAAGTGCCGTCCCTTTGGTTGTATTTTTACAAGGATTATAATGGGATGAAGACTAATTGGGCAATAAACATAGTAATACGTGCCAATCAGCTCTTCACATAGTGTACCACCAAGCAACTAGTTTCCATGATCGATGGCAAATAGTTTGTGTATGTGAGATTCACATTTAATGAATATAACTTGAACGTGAGAAGTACTTATGTATATATGCTATGGTATTAATAGAGCACAGACACTACGGTGTTCGTAATGTCATTTATTTTGGAAAATGTTGTGTTATAAGTTTTATGACATTAAAGACTATCACTATTGCTGTCCCCATTTGCGCAGAGTTAAGTGACAAGCAAACTTTGGTGTCCGGTTAATTTGAAAAATAGTAATAACTCTATTGGTTTGCCTTCCTTCTTGCAAACATGCTAAGTGGTGAAGCACTTTGGTCAGTACAGAGTTTAAGGAAAACACCTGCCATTTAGCTGTTTCTGTGGCAATAGGCGTAACTGCTGAAAATTCATGTTTTGAGCACAAATGATACAGGGTTTGAATCTAGCTCAATCTAACTTTTTCACATTTTTCAGGATGGCATTACATAATGAAATGTAATAATGTATGCAAATGTGAGAAGCAATGACTACAGTACTGTATAAAAACAAAAATCCGTCAACTGATTTATGTCAATGGTGCACATATGTATTTGCATTTTTATAAATTCATCATTCTAAATCAATGTTACAGTATGTGACTGGCCCTCCTTACCCAGGCCAGCAATCAAGGATCCTCAGTCCCCAACACTGACACCAGTGAGAGACCATCACTAAGAATAGGGATGATTTTATACAGTATTATAAATGCAGCTCTCTGCATCAAACACAATTTCCCCTAAGAGCACACCACGAACACGCCCCCAGACCAGGGACTGGAATGTCTGTCTCTTGAGATCCCAAACAAGAATCACTTTGGAGCACTGTGTCTCAGTTCCAAGTAACTGACACACCCACACCACACAGAGTCTATATTAAATTATCAAAAGCTCCTGTGAATGAACTACATTTTCTCGAAAATACCATTCATTGATTTCTGCTCTTGTGGGGGGCTGCACCCCCCACAGCCCCTGCTAATTATATATACCAGCTCTGAGATCACAGTACAGTGAGGAAAGTGCAAATTTCCTAATCCTCCCTGTATCACAATCTCACTATGAACAGTTCAGTGAATGGCATGTTCGATGTAAGAGCACCAAAAATGCTGTTCCCTGAACAGTCTTTTTGATAATTTAATAGGGAACCCACCACACACACTCCTGGGAATGGTTGATACAGATTTACTAGCTGTGCCCCCTTATGCCCAGATAATAAGGTGATGGTGCTGCCACCAGCCAACTACTATCAGGCTCTTACAAGGGTATCCAATTATACTGAGTAAAATCAATGCTAATGTAAATGGTAGAGTGTAATCCAAGCAGCAAGGCTTTTTGGAGTGGCCAATACATCACTAAAATAAGCACACAAGTACTCTCAAGATGTTAAAGGTAATCTGTAAAGGATCAGCCACAATGAAAGGTATACAAATATTTAATAATATATAATAAAATAGAAAAAAATGAGAATATTAAATATCTAAGTGCAATAAACATCAGAGTGTCAATCACAGGAGAAATAAAAATAACACAACTGGACAGATTCAAGCTGATGCAGAAAAATATTACTTAGCTAATCTTCATGTAATTCCTGACTGTTTAAAGACGAACTGTTCCCTACCTAACTTAATTAATAAAGCAAGGCAATGCTACGATGCTTACTTCCATAAGGCAAGGTGATGATCATCCAACTACTGAATTGAACTGATCTCAACTTAACAACTAACTGACTGAACTGTGATAACTGACATAGATCTTTTATATCAAATTCCAAAGAAAAACAAAAACAAACTGCTGCTGCCATTGTTCTGTCCTTCAGCTGGTTATAGAATGACATCACATCTAGTCACCTGACTCTAGCACAATTCACATTCAGACTTCTGTTAAAAGTTCTGTTGCAGCACTTTTAACATAAATAACTTCCATATATATTTTTAATACAAGCATCTGTATAAATCAATGTGACTGTCAAATGACATTAAGATTATTTACAAAATTTCAGCCAACCATGTTGGCTTATACCACACATGCACTGTCTCACTTTTCCCTGGCAAAGATGGCAATAACTCACACCATCACATTGTACATACCTAATATGAATGCCTTTACTCTGCTTTAACTGTGTGCTTCTTTCGTCCAGTGAGTTTAACTAACATTCTGCAGTGGTAACCACACTATGCCATAAGACATGAAGAGCCATTCACCACCATCACTTGGCATTGGTGGCTATGCCAAACTCTGCACAAACTCAGAGGACAAAAAGTGAAAGGCTTAATTAGGGGGCATTTCTTCAATGTGTGGTGTGTGCTTCTCTTTTTCTGGCCTGATTAAAGGTGTGAAAATGGAATAGATAAGAAAATGATGAAAAGGGGGGAAATCAGGAAGAAGAACAAATAAAAAACAATATAAGAATGTGCAGGAAGGAATTAGGAAAGAACCATAACCATCCATTTTTTCAACAGTGTAAAATGAGCATGGATAGAATATTGAATGAATATGGACAGTCACCCCAACAAACATGGCTGAAAACAGCGCAGTCATGTTGTGTAGCCAATTAGAACAAATCAGATGTGTCAAGAAGACACATGTGCAAAGTGGAGAGCTATGTATGGGACAATATGTTTTGTGGGCAGGTACCCATGTTTTTATTTTATTTCAGTAAGAGAAGAATGCTGGGTAAGAGAAGTAGGTATGTCAAGTTCAGGTAAGTGGGGCAGGTTACAAAGTGGGTACAGAAAAACAGGACAAACAAGACAGAGATTGGGATGGTGAGGGACACAAAAGGTTGGGGGACACCATGACTGGGGACTGGGAAAGGACATCAAAGGCCTATATCCATCAACCATGGGGACAGTGAGAATCTAGTCCTCACCCTCAGAACTGTTATCACTGTCCCCTTAGTCATCTTGCTGTTGAAGTGCTTAAAGTTTTTGTTTTCACAGCATTCTAACAAACATCTTCTCTGTATGGCTGAGACATCAACAATGATATTTTCAATGACCTCTTGAACCATACCTGGGAGCTCCTGGTGGGTGACAAAATTACCAGCTCTATCAATACTCCTGGAGGGTGCCACTGTACCAGCTACTGGGTAATGTTGCCTGGTACTGAGAGCCCAGGTAGTGCAGGGGCTGCAGAGGCAGTGTTACCAGTTTGCTTTCCAAAATTCCAACAAGAACTAAACTCATGTAATTGATCTATTCTAAAACACCTCACCTGAGAGGAAGCAGTAGCATACTTTAACAACAAATTCCTTGAGATCCTTGATTTGCATGCACCTGTTCGTTCAAAGAGAACCAAGGCAAAAACTGTGCCATGGCTTTCTAAAGAGTCTAAACTCAAAATTGCCCTTAGAAACAAAGCATGGGCTTTATGGCGTTCTTCTAAAGACCCTCACGATCACATTAATCCAGGCAATCCAGGAACGAAACCAAAAAATCAATTTTACAAGACAAAAAACAATACTACTGTAATTTACAGACAGTAAATCAAAATAACTCTCAGAAGTTTTGGGCAGGTTTAAATAATCTACTACATCCTGGACAAACTTCAACCCCAATCCCTGCTGCTACTATTGATAAAACCCCTGAAGATGTTTCTGATAGCTTTAACTAATTCTTTACTGAGACAATTCAAGTCCTAGCTAGCCAACAACCTCCTAGCTCCCCTGGTCCTGAAAGTAGCACCCCTAGAAACCTACTCGCGTTCAGCTTCCAACCAGTCACCACTTCACTTATCCGTACCTTTATCAAAAAATTAAAACCCACTACACTTTCTGCTGATCAACTCCCTGCCGAGTACCTACAAAAATCAGCTGATGCTATTGCTTACCCCGTCTCAATACTAATCAATCGAACTATAGTAGAAGCTAAAATTCCCACCATCTGGAAAATATCCTATGTAATCCCACTTCACAAAGGAGGCAGCTCTACTGAATTCTCCAATTATAGGCCAATAGCTATACTCTCTCCACTTGCAAAGATTATGGAAAAATGTATTCATAGACAACTCATGCGCCATCTAATCCAGAATCACCTTATGGCAGACACTCAGCATGGCTTCTGTCCTCATCACATCACTACTTCAGCCCTCCTAGCCTTTAGCAACACCATAAGCCATAATTGCAACAATAATTATATATCCTCAGCCCTCTTCTTGGATCTTTCCAAGGCATTTGATATGGTTGATCACCAACTTTTAATCCACACCCTGCAAACATTCTGTCTAGATACTGCAGCCCTTCAATGGTTTCAATCCTACCTGAATGGTTGACAGCAGCCTATCCTCTGGCAGAACAAACTCTCTAACCTTCTACTTAATACCCTTGGAGTTCCACAAGGCTCTATACTAGGGCCCTTGCTGTTCTCCATCTTCATTAACAACCTTTATACTGTCATCCCAAAAGTCAGCTTTATCGAATATGCTGATGACTCTACTCTGATTTGCTCAGCCACATCACCAGTAGAGTTATGGTCAGCTACCCAGACCACTTTTAATACAATAGAAAACTGGCTTTCTGAACATAGTCTGATCCTAAATCCCAGAAAAACTAAAACGCTGTTATTTTCACCAACATGTAGGTCTACCACTTTCACCTTTACCATAAAATCAAATGATGGCATAATAATCTCCCCTGACCCCTCTACAAAACTATTAGGTGTCATCATAGACAATAATCTAAAATTTGACCTACATGTTAACCAAACTATCAAAACCATCAATAAAAAACTAGAGTCACTTTACAGAATAAAAGCCTTCCTAACCCCTCCAGCTAAAATTGCCATAGCTCGCTCTCACCTTCTTTTAACCCTTCTGTATGCATCCCCTCTACTCTCGAATTTAAACAAGACTGTCCTTAACAAACTCTCAATTTGCTACAACCACATTGTCAGGTTTGCCACTGGGCTGCCTTTTAGGACACATCATTGCATCAATCTAAATCAGCTTGGGTGGCTTGAACTACCCAGCCTAATCCAGTATAACCAACTGATTATGGCCTATAAAATCCTCTATAATCTGGACAATACTCCTGCACTTAAAAATATTATCACCCCCTATAACAATCCTAGACCGCTTCAATCCTCTAACAAACTACTAATTCAGACTAGCAAAATTAATAACACAGACAGTGATTCTCTCTTTGCAAACTCTGTAAGTAGATCCTGGAGCTCTCTTCCAGGTGATATTACCTTACTTCCCACCTTAGGTCAATTTCAAACTAGACTCAAACAACATTTGTGACTTAACTGGCTATGTCAATGTATCAAGCCTGGCTAACTCTCCCTAGAATGTGTAAAAATCTGTTAACCAGTTTACTGTGTAATTTAATTTAATCCTGACTTGCGCTCAGGATTAACTGTAACCTGAGGAACTTGTTTAACTTGCTTACTTATGTAACCTCTGTAAATAATCTGTTTGTAATATGTAATGCTGGTATTATGTAATGCTGTATCTGCTTACCCTTGGAGCTTTTCTCCCCGGGCCTCCGCTGAAAATGAACATGCATCCAGTCGGACTATCCCGGTCAACAAATGTAAAATAAATAAATAAATAAATAAAATAAATGTGCTGAGCATCGGTGCAACAGCCGTTGGAGAGGTTGTAGGTTAAGCCTCACTGGTTGGCCTACCTCCATGTGCTGCAAATCATTTTTTCAGTTGTCAGAAATTAATGACATCAGAATGTTGTGACCTCAAATATAAAAATAAAAAAAGAGAGAGAAAGGGTAGTGTAAGAGAAAAAAAAAAAACATAATTTGAACCATCATATGTCACATACAATACATTACTACAATATAAAAATAATTTTACTTTTACATTAACTATACTTTTTAAAAACTACAAACTAGGACTGATAATCATTCCAAGCAAATCTTGCAATATTCATATATTACATATATGCTTTTACAAATAATACAGAAATTAACAGCATGGCATTTATGCCAATTTTTTAAAAATTAATATTCAGTATTTTTTTAATTATTCTATGAGTATTTGATGCCTGTTTGATTTGAATCCACAGCATCTGCATACACTATTGCAATTGACTCCTAAAATCCCCTTGAGCTTCATACTGATGCATGCATGCTTACATTTATAGTTAAGATATACATGCATAATTTGCTACTGACGTATAGAAGAGCACTACTTTTAATAATATAATAATTTGTGCTGCATACATATCCATTGATTTTCTTCATCTTTCTAAATGTTCAGCATGGGCTTCCCTGTTCATTGTTATCTCCTGGGCAGTTATAAACAGGAGAGAAAAAGAGAAGAGCATTATGCATACCAGTCTTGTCTTTCTCCAGTCTTGTATAAAATTTAGAAGTATCTTTATCTGTATACTTACACAATTGTGGGATGTCAGCAGTCCTAAACTCATCCAGCCACTGGTTGGTTTGTGCCTGCTTGTGCCTTTTCAGGTCATTATAATGGTGCCTACATTGCTGTCTAGCGTGTGGAATGTCAGTCGCACTGGAGACAGCCTCTGCAAGACTATTTCAAGTCTCTAATATATATTGAGACCTGATATAGCCTCCCAGCAAAAGCCCTCAGTTGTGGCAGTTTACAAGGAAGCCAATGAATGTTTTGGACTCTTCTACTTTGACCCCTAAATTGTACACCTTCCCTTCTAGCTCCTGCCATGCCTGCAAGGTCAAACAGCAAAAGGTAAAATATTTTTCCTGCCAGTTTGTGATATTGCATTTTATGGCAAGAGTTCAAATCTTAACAATTAAGTCAACTGTGTTTGCATGATGTTAAGTGGAGAGCAGCACTGTCAGAGTGGATGGCAATGCATGAAATAGGAAGGGTAATGTGACAGTTGATATTAGTTTATGGGTTGCATGCTTCTGTACCTGTTAAATGACTTAACTGTTCAGACACGTATTGGGGGGTATTAACTGTATGACCTGAACATATTTTTATGTATCTTTACACACTGATAAAAGTAATTTATCGAATGTGGGATTCAAACCTGTGTAAAACAGACAATGCATAATCTTCCACACAGTTGCCTTTTCCTCCTATCCACAGCAAAAGTGCTTGGCAGCCATACTCATTAGTTATATAAACACATTAAAGAGTGAGTGGCTAACCACTTATGTGTGTGACCTGACAAGGTCCTGGTTTACGCATTCATGAGTATATGACTATCACTGAAGTATTTTTGGCAAGCATTTACTTAATTTTTAAAAATTAAGTGGATCAACATTAATAAAGTTTGAAATGTGCTAGATTAGAACCCTAGATCACCTACATTGTGGCCATGAACTTATACCAGTTGCCATAGGGAAGGATGGACAGCGGGTGTATTTTTTCACTCATTACTGCCCAGAGTGCTCATTGCCAGTTAGGACTTGTTTGTCAGACAGGATAATTAGTTCTATATTCACATTGAAGAGTTGAATGGTTAACTATGTATGTATGTGACATGAAAGTTTCGAAAATGAGATTTTAATTGTATAACTATAATTGTACTGATACCCACAGTAAGACATATAATATATATGATATAATGTGTATGCCCAATCCACCTACTATGTATATTTATTTTTATATATAATTATTTTTATATTGTTATTTTTTATCTAAATTACATTGGACCAGCATTTATAAAATGCATTGCTTGCTGGATTAAAACCCTGGATGACCTGTATCATGGCCATTATCTTATAGTTGCTGCCACATGGAGAACTACTCTGTAGGTGTAATTTTTATAATCATTACCGTGTGTCACTGCTGACTGCAGTGCAATGTTGCTTAATGTATTTACACTGAGTAAACATAAAAAAGCAACCGATGTAAAAACACCACAAACTGTATTTATTAAGCGCTTTTCATCCAGCACAGTGGCTGGACTTCTTCAGATAAAAGAATCAACTTCATAGACACTCTTAAATGTTTCAACAATCCAGTCATGTGACCAATGCCTCAATTAAACCTCTTAACAATGTTCAATTAACACAAAAGTTCTACCATGGTTAAAAATACATTGTTAAAAGCCCTAACTAAAGAACAATATAATACATTCTCCACCTAAATAAAAAAACCTTCATCCTTCACTGCTCAGTCAACAGTAAATGTATTTATACCTGATGTATTAAAATAAAAATATAAAACTGATTAGCATTAAATCAAAGTTGCCATAACAACTCAAGTCATTCTAAAAGTAGTGACGCAGGTCCTTCATGTACATTTACACTAATCTGGTCTATAACCTTAAACTTGAATTTATGGTTAGGTGAATTTTCTATGTGCCTTGTTAGTGCGTTCTCTGTTTTCCCCCTCCTAATAGTGTACAGGTGTTCATAGATTCTTTCTTTTAACTTTCTATCTGTTTTTCCTATATAGAAAACAGGACAGAGAACGTACTGAGCTAGGTATACCACCATTTTAGTGTTACAGTTGTACCTACCTGTTATAGAATACTTGTGGTTACCTATAGAAAAAAGCTGTCCAGTTGCAATGGATCCACAGTAGTTACAGCTTTCACATTTGAACATCCCCGAGGTCCTTGCAACCTTCACTATAGGGGTTTCTATTAAGTTTTTCAAGTTTTTACCCTTCCTGTAAGTAACAATAGGTCTGTGGCCTATCTTATTAACTAATTCAATCTCATTTTTTAACAGGTTCCAATTTTTGTTGATAATTTTCTTAATTTTAACAGTGTCAGTACTAAAAGTTACAGTGAAACTACTATTGTATTGACCACCTTCGCTTGAAAATATTTTTGTATGGGTGGTAGATGTTATTACCTTCTACTCCATAATTACATCCTTTTCTGTATTTGTGGTGCTAGTTCCACATAGACAAAGTATTGGTTTATAAAAACCTGTCTGATGTTTATGTGACACTTCTATTACCACTTCATTAACAAAACCTGTGTGGTAACCTCTTTGCAAGAACATTTCAGTTAAGTTCTGGCATTCAGTACAAAAAATTTCATTTGTTGTCACCATTCTGGCTGCTCTTACGAGCTGCCCTTTTGCAACTGATTTTTTTTATACTGAATGGGTGTGCACTTTTGTAATGCAAAAATGCATTACAGTAAGTTGATTTTCGATATATAGATGCTGTATACGCATTTAGTGCAACAGCTTTTTTCAACAGTATGTCTAAGCATGCTATAGTTTCCTTACTGAAATTTGATGTAAATTTTAAGAAATTGGTACTATTGTTCATTGCTTGTAAAATTATAGTAGCTGAAGCTTCATCACCTCTTAGCACTATAAAAATATTGTCCAAGAAGCGTGTATAATGCTCTATCAAGTTCATTATACTGGGGTTGTTGAATAAATGTGCTCCCAATGAGCCATCACCATGTCGGCAAAAGTCGCACCACATGGTGAGCCCATTGCTACCCCTACTAGTTGTAAATAAATTGTGTCATTAAACATAATGTAGTTGTTGGATAAAATAATACCCAAAAGTTCTTCAACTATTTTAAGTTCATTATCTGATGCTGCAAATCTACGCATCCTAGACAGAACAAATTCTATCCCCTCCTCATGTGGGATTGAACTGTAAAGGTCACAAACGTCTACTGTTAGGAAGTTGTTCTCTTGAGTGAATTTGATTTTATTAATCTCTTCTAGGAAGGACCAAGAATCATGGCTAATTTGTGGTTCTTGTTTCACATATTTTTTAAGGATGGAGTCAACAAGTTTTGCGCTAGCATAAGTTATAGACTGAGGTGCATCTACCAAAGCTCACATAGGGGGGTCTTGTATGTCCTTATGTATTTTTGTCACACCAAACATTTTAGGTATCTTAGGGTATGCCATTGTTAAATAGTTTAAAGTACTCATATCTATGTGTGCTTCCAAAAACAAGTGATTTAAGTAAGTGTTTATCCTGCAGTAGGCAGTGTATAATTCATTCTTACTGACTTGTTTATATGTGCTAGTATGTTACACTTTGTTCATCCTAGCCTTGTAGTCTTCATTATTCATAAGGACCAGTCCTCCCCCCTTGCCTGACTTCATCATTCTAATGGGTTCCCTCCTCAAGTCATTTAGCAAGTCCTATTCTGTTTTACTAAAGTTACTTTGTGTTTTCATTCTAGTACCTAATAATGCTCTTATGTCAAGTTCACATACTTGGTCAAATACACGTAAGGCTGGATGCATAGGTGGATTGTATGTACTTGAAACATGTAGTTCCCTGTAGTTACAGTTACCACTGTTAAATATAATTGCCAAATTAAGTTTCCTTATATAAACTTTAAAATCAAGTAGTGTTTTGGCTAAGTCAAACCGACAATAAGGCACATAAGTAAGACCTTTAGAAAACAGTTCAACTGTCCTGTTTCAATGTTGACATCGGAGAAATTATAGATTTTAAAGTCTCCACTTGTATTTACTACAATGTCACAAAAAGTAGGCTTGTCTACCTTTTTATTTTCGCCTTCCCCCTTCATGTTGTAAGGATTCTGTTGGTTCACTAATGTTTTTTTTCTGTGGTCTGTTCTTGGCCTGATGAAAATTTTGATGGTTTGTTTGCACCACTTCTGAATATGAGAGATTCCCTTGGGTAAAGTTAATGTCATTATGTGTTTGTTCGTTTCTATTTGGAGCATTTCTCTCATTACTGACTTCCCTTACTTCTGGCTGAACTTTTGAGTTAGATAACATTGTTTCCTGGTTTCACCCATCATTTAAACTGTTGTTGTTAGTGCACGCCTGATTGTGTTGGCCAGTTGCATTCCACAGCTGTGATGGGGGGGGACAAGGGTAGGCTGTACCATTGCTATAATCTACACAATCCCTTTCCAGTTTTTTAATTTTGTTTAATTTAAGTTTTTCAATCTGTTGATTGATACTGTTGAAAATATGTTGGTAATCATAGTTATAGCGTGCAAAATCATGATGACTTAGTATATCCCTGCTTAGCTGTTCCACTTCCTTAGATAGTTCGTCGACTTGAACTTGATAATGTTTACAAATAAGCTCCATTAATTCTTTCCCTTGCTTGTCAAACAAGTGCAGCAGGTCTTTATGAAATTGCGATCCTGACACCAGTCCTGTCGGATACTGCCAGGACCTCAGACCTTTTGGAACTATATTCATCTTTACATTTTCTGTGAAATATGCTATTTCTAGCTGGAGCTTTTTGTGCTTCAATAATTTGTAGTCTAAAGTTTTCAAGTTAGTAACTAAGCTTTGCTCACCTCTCCCAGCCAGGTGCACCAAATCAACTATTAAGTTCTGTGTGGTTAGTTTTTTTACTTACAGGAAGGGTAAAAACTTGAAAATCTTAATAGAAACCCCTATAGTGAAGGTTGCAAGGACCCCAGGGATGTTCAAATGTGAAAGCTGTAACTACTGTGACTCCATTGCAACTGGATATCATTTTTCTATAGGTAACCACAGGTATTCCATCACAGGTAGGTACAACTGTAACACTAAAATGTTGGTATACTTAGCTCAATGCGTTCTCTGTCCTGTTTTCTATATAGGGAAAACAGACAGAAAGTTAAAAGAAAGAATCTATGAACACCTGTATGCTACTAGGAGGGAGAAAACAGAGAGCGCACTAGCTAGGCACATAGAAAATTCACCTAACCATAAATTCAAGTTTAAGGTTATAGACAAAATTAGTGTAAATGTACATGAAGGACCAGCGTCACTACTTTTAGAACAACTAGAGTTGTTATGGCAACTTCGATTAAATGCTAGTCAGTTCCCAGTAATAAATGAAATATGCACTATTCTCCCATACTTAAAATTAAAAAGTACTTCAAGATAATTTACCTAAATCAAGTGATGAATTTAAGGGTTAGTGCCACACCTAAAACATTTATTTATTTACAATGGTTGTATATTAACCATGGTTTTATTTTAACATGCTTTATATTTTTTTATTTTTAATACATCAGGTATAAATAAATTTACAGGGCTTTTAACTCTGTATTTTTAACTATGATAGAACTTTTATCAAGTGATGTGTTAATTGAACATTGTTAAGAGGTTTAATTGAGGCATTGGTCACATGACTGGATTGTTGAAACATTTAAGAGTGTCTATAGGTTCATAGGTTCATTCTAGGCTATCTGCCCTAGGGCATTTATAAGCCTAGCCAGAATGTGTTTGGCTTTCGCCACCCATTTTAAATTTATTTTGCTATGCCCTTTTTCGAGGTTAGTATACTGTGCCTCTGTCTAACAGTGACACAGAAATGATACCCGGGGTAAACCTACGATCCCCATCCACTCATCAAGATTCCTCTTGAAGAGAGTCAATGAGGGACTCTGCCTAACCTGGACTGGGATTTTATTCCAGAGTGAAGGGAGCCTCTGGGTTATGAATCTGTCCCTCCAGCATGTCCTATTTATTTCAGTGCTGAGGTTCAAATCTCTCGAGCACGTAGCTCAATTTGATTTGGATTTTCTGAGGTGCAGCATGTCCATTAATTCTGGGTTGGACATGGCTTTATGCGTCAGGAACAGATCACCTCTGAACAGGCGGTATGCCACTGAGTAGAGCTGGAGTTTCTTTAACCGGGCAGCATATGGCATCTGTCTGAGCCCTTTGATCCTCTTGGTGAGGTACTTTTGGGGTCTTTCCAGTTGCTGCAGGTGTCTGGTAAGGTACATCCCAAAAGGGGAATTGTACTCAATTATGGGCCTGATGAGGGATGAGTAAAGAGGCACGATGACCTCCCCTGATCTAGATGT
This sequence comes from Protopterus annectens, assembly GCF_019279795.1. Taxonomy (NCBI): domain Eukaryota; kingdom Metazoa; phylum Chordata; order Ceratodontiformes; family Protopteridae; genus Protopterus; species Protopterus annectens. The sequence continues at coordinate 995,399,665 of NC_056741.1, forward strand.
GAATCCCTTCATGATTAGGTGGGCTATATAAAATATTTTTCTAACCACTTTGGCCACGTGGTTGTCAAATGAGAGATTGCTATCAACTTGGGTCCCCAGGTCCCTAATTACTTCTTCTGTACTTAATGGATTACCACCTATGTGGTAATTTGTGGGCACTTTGTTTTTGCCAAAGGGGATGACTATACACATTTTGGCATTTAGCTTGAGGCCATGGCTCTGGCACCAGTTGTCTGTTTCTATGAGGCCCTTTTGCAGGATGCTTGTGTCGGCTGGAGAGTCGATTATGGCGCCCAGTTTGCAGTCATCTGTGAACTTGGTCAGCCACAGTCCTTCTGTGTTGGCCTGTACCTCCGAGAAATATATACCGAACAAGAGAGGTCCCAGGACTGAGCCTTGTGAGACACCACTTGTAACTGGTTTGGAATCTGACATGGCTCCAGCAATTTTAACCATGTGGGTTCTGTTCTTGAGCTAGTTTACAATCCAACTAGTGACATGGGGGTTTATATTTAAGCTGGTGAGCTTATCTATAATGCCCGAGTGGGGTATTGTATCGAAGGCTTTTGCGAGGTCCAGGTAGGCTGTGTGGACCACCTTCCCCTCGTCAATCGCCTTGGTGACTGTTTCAAAGAAATCAACAAGGTTTAAGAGGCAGGATCTGCCCTTAACAAAGCTGAACTGGGTAGGATCCAGTGTCTGTAGATCCCCAATATCTTTATTTATGAGGTCCATGATGATCCTTTCCATAGCTTTGCAGACCAAGCTAGTCAGGCTTATGGGGTGATAGTTTCCAGGATCCGTTGAGGCACCACCTTTATGGAGAGGGACCACTGTTGCTGTACGCCACTCTTTGGGCACATATCCTGTAGTAAGGCTGAGATTGAACAGTAGTTTTATGTTTGGGTTTAGCTCTTCTTGGAGTTCATGTAGGACGCAGCCCGGGACACCGTCTGGTCCCATTGATGCTGTGTTTTTTGCTTTGGAGAGGGCGGCTCTTACTTGAGCATCTGAGATGTCAGGGGGGGCAGCACTCTGCTGGGATAGATATTTGCCCTTTTGGTGTGGAGGGGGGGGGAGTTTGCGCTGAACCTGTCAGCTAGGATGTTGGCAATGTCTGTGGGTTCAGTGTATTTTTTGTCATTTTGAACTAACTCTGAGCATATCTGGGAATTACCACCCAGGTTCATAACATAACTAAAGAAAGCCTTGTGATTATCCTTAGTGTCCTGTGCAATTTGTCTCTCGAAGCTGGCCTTAGACAATTTTATGAGTGCTCATAGTTTTTTGCTAATACTGATCAGTGATGCCTTCCCTTTTTGAGATTTTGCTCTATCATTTAGTAGCTTCCTCCTTCTATTGTATAGTTTGTTTATGGCTTGGGTCCACCAGACAGGACGTCTGCCTTTGGAGGACTGGGTCTTGGTTTTATTTGGGATTGCATGATCCATGCATTCCTGAAGGTGTTCATAGAATGCGTTTATAAAGGATTCTGCGGTCTGGGCGGTATTTTCCACAGGCCCGGGGGCTTTGAAGGATTCCACCTCAGTTTTGAGGAGTGTGAAATTTGCTTTAGAGAAGTTTTTCACTGTGGTTTTCTGGGCAGGGGGTGGGGTCGGGATGTGAATATCCAGTGAGATTAGTTTATGGTCTGATCTTACCAGTGAGGGATACGCTTCTGTTCTGGAATATAGAGTCCCCATGTTGGTGATGATCAGGTCCAGTATGTTTTCCCCTCTTGTGGGAGTGGTAACAAGTTGTTCCATAGCATTTGAGTTTATAAATTCTGGGAACCTTTGGGCTAGGGTGTTGGAGCTAGAGTAATGCTCCCAGTCTATGTTTTGGTAGTTGAAGTCGCCCAATATAATGGTGTTTGGAGAGACCTTCATATTTTCCAGTGTTCTCAGGGAGGCTGAGTGGGGTTCCTGGGTTTGGGAGGGTGGTCTGCAGCAGGCTATAAACTGGAAGGCAGTTTTACCCACTGTTAGTTGCACATGGATAGTCTGATGCTTCGTGCTTTGCCACCAACCTGTAGGTGTGGGTATGTTTGATGAATATTGATACTCCCCCTCCTTTTGTGGTTCGGTCCAAGTTTTGGGGCCGAAAAGCATGGTATGAGGTATAACCTGGTAGTGCTGGGGTGCTCTCGGGAGCCCTGAACCAGGTTTCTGTTACTGCACAGATATCGATGTTCTCCATGCTAAGGAGAGTTTCGAGTGCATGCATCTTAAGGTTTAGACTTCTGGCTTTGAGTAGCATTACTCTTAGTTTCTTATCCCTTGTGATACCTATGGAGGTGGGTTTGTCTTTTGAGCCTTGCCTAAAAAAGGCACTATGGGGGTAGCAAGAGCCTTTGCCAATATCCGAAAGCCCAGGGGTGACAGGTGCAAGCCGTCCATAGCGAAGCATCGTGGCTTGTCGAGCATATCATCCCAAGGTGACAGGCATTGGATCCCCTTTGAATGACACCAGTACTTAAGCCAATTGTTGAAATTGATCATCTTGTCTTCATATTGTGGCATCATTCTTGGTGAGGGTAAGATGCTACTCAAGGTCAGGGTCATACCGGCCTGGGCTACATGCTCAGAGAGCTCCTTTATGTCTCTTTTCATGTAGTCCAGGGAAGTACATCTCAGGTCATTCACACCAGCATGGACAATGACTGAGTCATATTTGTACTTGCCTTGGAGTGACCTGAGTGCTTGTGTTATGTGGCGGATCCTAGCGCCTGACAGGCTGCTCACCATGACCCTCTCCTTGTTCAGCCTGGTGAGCGGGACGTCAGTGTGCCTGATGATAGAGTCACCTATTACAAGTGTATCAGGTGTGTTATTTAGTCTTAAGGGCTGTGACTGTTCGGCACACTGGCTTTGTGAGATATGTGTTGCACGTGTTTTGTTTTGGGGTAGCGGTTGCTTGGGTGTCTGCTTTGGAGGTGTCTGCTGCTTAGGCATATCTTTATTTAGAGCCTCTGAGTATGTTTTTGTGTGATTATGTGTTTGGTTTGCTGTCGTGGTAGGTCTATGTGAGACTGGAATTGTAGTGAGTGTGGTTTCCTTCTCCTCCTGACTGGTTATGCCAGTACTGAGTTGAGAGAGCTTAGCCTCCAGTTTGGCTATATGGTTGCATCTCTCACATGTGTTGGAATTTGTTGGGAGGAGGAGAGGGTTGTCTGTGTACATGAGGCAGTTGTAACATTGCCTCAAGATTCCCAGATTCACCAGCTGGACCGGAGAGGAGATTGACAACTGACCTTTGGACATGCTAGAATAATATTGGGAATTCCTTAATAATTGAAAACAAGGGCCAGTGGGGAGTGAGGGTGTAGTGCTTTTAATTTTTAGTGCTGATTTATATAATTGCTTTAGTGAGCAAGTGCCAGGTAACTTAAGTGCAATGTGTTACAGGTAACTTAAATGCAAAAATGACAAACAGTAACTTTCTTTCAAGTGAAACAAGGAAATAAGTACAGTAAGCAATGCAGATATCACTAGTGATCCACAGAAGCGCTGAGAAGCCGCGTATTAGGTGGAATTAGCGTTCCATGGAAATAACAAGCAAACAAACAACAAGCATATAAACAAAGCTAGATTCAGCAGGCCTGGATCTAGTCTATGCTGCAGCAAACAAGGTGTACCAATTTCAGTAAGATACAGTTGATTCTTTTATCTGAAGAAATCCAGCCACTGTGCTGGATGAAAATCGCTTAATAAATACAGTTTGTGGTGTTTTTACATCGGTTGCTTTTTTATGTTTATTCAGTTTGTGAAGTATTTTTTCATTTCCAAGTTAATATATTTACAAGACTGAAAACCACACGTTACAATGTATTCTTTTAGAAAATGGCAATGTGTGCTTATTGTTTGCAGGTGCTGGAGAAGCATGCTGACCACCATGCAGTGCTACTTACTGTGTTTGCATGATAGAAAGCAGAAGATGCAGCAATGCATCTTTTCTGAAATTTACAAGGTCTGCTTATTGTCTATGGCATTACACTGTATTTGCACAGAAGTGAGCAACACAGAAATAAGGCAGGCACAGCTTAACATACATTATTATTGTAAACAGTGTTGATTACTTAAACTGTAGGACTTAAACTATGATCTGCATATTCTATGTGCAGTGTGTTTCATCATGGTTGCCAGGTAAGCTAGACACACAATTCATTCACAGCTCTAACGTATACTGTCCATATCATAGAAACAACTTCCATTAATTTTGAAGTATTTATCTGTTTCACTGCATTTGCACTAAACCAAGCTCCACACAAATATTAATATTAAAAAAAATAAAAATAAAAAACGTAAGCAACATCACAAAATACATTTTAACATGCCTTGCAGATTTTTACACAACTCTGGATTTGAACTATCATATCAGTGAACATACAAAACACACTATGAGTCTTATCTCTCTTTGCCTGAGAAACAGCTTTGCAGTAGGAAAGCAAATTATATACATACAAGCAAGTCCCATTTCTTACACAGTATCAAAAAGACATATACACTTGTACACTCTCACTTTTTGTACATGTGGCTTACATATTTAATGCAATGAGTGATTAGACAACCATTTATGACTATTGTTTGCACCAATGCAGCTCTGTCTTCTCTTTGTATTGTGTTCATTCTTCTCATATCTGTGCTATAATCTCAGTCATACACTCTATAGTGCATTTTGTATCATTGTACTTTAAATATCTAAGATTATGGGCCAGATTCATGAAGGCTTGCACGGAATCTAAGAGTAGAGTAAGACTCCAGCAAGTCAACATGTCCGCCGAGCGATCCAGGAACACCCGGCAGGGGCATGCAACTGAGCTCTCTAAACTAGTCCTACATGGACAGGGCTAGGACATGCAAATTACCTCAATTGCAGGCGAAAGCCATGCAAATGAGGTAAATTTGCGATCCAGGAAACCCGAACCTGTTCGAGTAGGAGTAGTGCTATTTGCAGAAATGTACTCAGTTGATAACTGAGTACGATTCTGCAAATAGCAAAACAGAGCCGTGTCAGCTGGAAAAAAATCATGCATTCACAGGAGGAAGCATGCCAATGGCCAAAAATATGGCCATTGGCAATCAGAAGTGATGCAAATTAAAAATAAAATAACTTTTTTTTTTAATCCCGATTTCCGGGGTTTAACAGTAGCGCAGCGCCGTGCAAACGCGCTGCGCCCCAAAAAGCATAAAATTAATAATTAAGATTCACAAATGTGGATTTCATAGCTAAAATGAATTTACAATGCAAGGGAATGGCAGTCTGAAGACAACATGGCCACCGAGTAGAGGTTGCTAAGGGGGGAAGCACAGTCTAAGAGATGTAACTAAGCATTAGTAGGCAATCCTATGCAAATGAGAGTTATGATAGTGAATCGCAAGTTTACATAGCAAATGAGCACAGTCAGTGGAGTGTAGGAGTAGGATAAGGGGAGTAACAGAGTAGAAGATAGGTGGCATCACGAGGGGGATATGTATGAAAGGAGTGCAGCTCATTGGAGCAGAGTGACATGTGTCAGCTAACATTTACATAATAGTGAAAGAGGTGTGTCAATAGGTAGGCCAGGTAAAGTCAAGAAATCGAAGGTGTATGCTGTGGATAACACTAAAGTTTCTTACTGAGCATGCATGCCAGTAAACCCGAGTAAGACAGTATGCGTGATTGTAAGTGTGTGTGGTGTGTGTAGGCTTGAGTAAGAATATGTAAGGCTGTGTAAACAGTTGTAAGTGCATTTGCACCAGTGTGCACGCGTTTTAACAGGAATAAGCAAGTTTTAGTCCGTGTAAGCATGTGTGCGCACGTGTGAGCTGGTATGCGTATGTTTGCGCTTATTTGCATGGCGCTGCTCCCTGAGGAAACAGAAAGGGAAAAGGAAGCACAACAAATAGTAGGAAGTTAACCAGGGAGTACTAGCAGAGCTAGCAGGTGAAAACAATCAGAATCAGCCAATTACACAGGCATTACACTAGCCCAGCCTAGCACTAAAAACTCAGCAAAAAACATTCCAGTATATATGTCCCAGACACACTGCAACACTGCAGTAAGCTAATAAAAGTGAAAACTGAAAAAGCTTTACTGAGACAAAGAAATGTTAGGGGCTGCCATTGCTGTCATAAGATGACATATGCAACATGCTGAGGGTGGTGACAATGTAAATGCTGTTGAGCAACCCACAGTGAGGAGACGGAGAAGAGTGTACAGGCCTAGGGTTACCTACCAAGGGTCACATTAGCTGGAGATAGTGGAGCACTATAGAGTGGATAGAGACCTCATGCAGCAAATTGTTGGGCTGTGCAGGCCACGCCTCACACACAGAACCAACAGAGGGGAACCCTTCCCAGTGGAAACCAAGGTATGTGTTGGCCTAAGAATATTAGCAACAGGTACCTTCCAGAGACCAACTGGCAATATGATGGGGATTTCACAGGCATCAGCACCTAGGGTACTGCACCAGTTCCTGAATGCCATGGCAGCACATGTCGGTGATCATGTATATTTCCCCAATTCCCGTGAGGTATTGGCCAGCAATATGCGTCTCTTCCAGCAAATAGTGGAATACCCTGAGGGAGTGGGTGCAATAGACTGCATGCACATTCGCATCAAAGCACCAGCTGGTGAGTGGGTAGGGTCAACTATAACCACAAGGGTTACCCCTCCATCAACTGCCAGGTCGTGTGTGATGCCCAGGGCATAATAACGAATGTGTGTGCTGGCTGTCTTGGAAGCTACCATGACTCCCATATCTGGCATCTGACACAGCTGTACCAGACATTTGCCAGTGGGGACATCCCTCATGGTCACCTAGTGGGGGATGCTGGATATGCACTCGAGCCGTGGCTGATAACACCCATCAGAAATGCACACACACCTGACCATGAACATCATAATGAGGCACACGCACAAACACGAAATGTAATCAAGCGTGTGTTTGGGCTGCTCAAGTCACGGTTCCGGTGCCTGGACACATCTGGTGGAGCCTTGCAGTACTCACCAACTACAGGTACCCAAATAGTCATGGTATATGCTATGCTACACAATATGATCCTGTGAAAACAGCTGCAGCAGGAGCAGCATAGGGCCGGGCACAACAGCCCCCCACCATTGCCAAGGCCATCACAGGCAGAGCGTGACTCGGAGGAGGAACAGCCTGAGCCTGCCCCAGTAGGCAGAAGGAGGTGTGCCCAGTATGCTTTGGCCTTGGCAAAGAGGCAACGCATAGTATATACACTAGCTCAGTAGGAACCTTGGAAATAATACCTCTCTCCGACTCGCACATATAGTAAAAGCAATGCCTAACTTGACACTACCTGTTAACAAACATGTATAGGGAGTGTAAAATGTGCATCTGACATAGGCAGCCCTGCAGCACCACCTGAGGCATGATTGCTATGTGTTAAGCAATATAAAGCACTGCTAAACAGCTCTCACCACTATTTAGTATATGTAAACAAAATTGCACACACTATGTAGCACAACTACAGACAATGTTCATCAATATTGTGCACTGTCCAGCAATGTTGGGCAACATTGAGCAAGTCTGGTCAAATGTGGCTATAGTTCATCAAAAGCAGATTAACAAGTTCATATTTGCTTCACTTTTCTTGAAGCAGTCTGTTCTGGCATGTATGAAAATATGACGCAGTGACAGTCCTCGAACCCCGGATACAGTGCACTATAGTTAGAGTACAGAACCACTAAACCATGACAGTATGTCAGTGGACAACTTGTATGAAAAAATGTTAATAAGTCAATGCTAAGTATCTAATGGAAACCTTGCATGCATAGCATAATCCCTGGCGAGTTAAAACAGAAAGGTGAGGCCTGCAGTAATAATAGAACCTGATATTCAACACACATATAGTATAAATGTTAATATTGGTAATGTTCACACACATCCACAAACGTAGTGGACCTCAGACAGCAACATACTGCAAGCTCACACTGGGCATGCTCACACACTTGAAACTATGAGACAAATGTCAGGCAACAAAACAATGAAAGTCTGAACTGGGCATGCTCACACACTTAGGCCAAGTTTGACTACAGCAGTGGGCCACACATATCCCTCAGTTGCAAGTATCAACCCAGGAACCTCACACTATTCACCAATCCACCATGTGCACAGAGTGATATGACAACAGACACAATATAAAATAGTGAAATCCTGTCACAATCAAATATGTTATGCAGAAACCTAGGTTGTTCATAGGAAGTGGTAAAGCAAAGAAGAAACAAAACCTGCAATCAGTACCATCACTGAACAATGTGCATCCCGAACATTAGCATAGGTTCAGAGGTTGACACTAGGCTATCTGCCCTAGGGTATGTAGAAGCCTAACCACAGTGTGTTTGTATTCTGCAATCATGCTAGATCAGTAGACTGTGCCTGTCAATAGTAGGTCACACAAGATATCTCACATATGTTCATTTCATTCTGCCTCTGTCTAGCAAGGACCCATAACATATCCCAGGGCTAACATACGATCACCCGTCCACCTGTGAAGATGTCACCTGTAGGTGGTCAGCGTGGGTCTGTGCATATGTGGTACTGTGATCACATTCCTGAGTGAGTGGAGCCTCTGTGATGGTAATATGCCCCTCCAGCATGTCCTATTAGCATCATTGCTCATGTACCTTTCCCTGGAGCATGTAGCTGTAAGGGACTTTGATATCCTCATGTGGAGCCTGTCCATCAATGCTGTGATGGACATGGCATCAAACAAAAGGCACAGACTGAATCCAAGTAGGCAATAAGCAACTGAGGAGAGCTGGGGTGACCATAGCCAAACTGTGCATACCATCTGTGTGAGTCCCTAGATCCACTTGGTTATGTAACTCTGTCTACATTCCAGTTGCTGCAGGTGTTGGGTAAGGTACATACGAAATGGTCCATTGTATCCAAGCATGTGCCAGATAACTACAGGGTCACAATGACCCCACCTGATCTGGATGTAAAACTGTATGGGATAAGGTTGCCTAAATAGAATGTGTGTCCAACAACATTGGCAATGTGAATGTCAAAGGCAAGAGTACTAAGTATTCATGTCCCCAAATCACAAACCACATGCACTGTGCGTGATGTATCATCACCTATGTGGTAATGTGTGTGCACAATGTTACAACCAAAGATGATGACTATGCATCTAAAGTAAGGTAGCTATAGGCCATGGCTCTGGCACCAGTTATCCATCTCTGTGAGACCCTTTATGAGGATGCTTGTGCCAGCTGTGGAGTCGAATATGGCACACAGTTTGCAGTCATCTGCAAACATGGTCGTCCATATTCCTCCTGTGTTAGCCAGTATGTATCAGAAATATATACAGAACAAGAGAGGTCCCAGGACTGAGCCCTGTGGGATGCCATGTGTAACTGGTGTATAGTCAGACATGGCACCTGCAATACTGACCGTGTGTGTGCTATCCATGATCCAGTTAGCAATCCATCTTGTGACATATGTGTAGATATTGAATCTGATGATCTAATGTGTAAAGGCCAAGTGGGGTATTGTGTAGAAGTGGTATGCAACCTCCAGGTATGCTGTGTGGACAACCCTGTGTACGTCTATGGACCTGTTAACTGTTTACAGACATCAAACATCTGCAAGAGGCAAGATATGCCCACAACAACACCAAAGTGTGTAGGATCCAGTGTCTGTAGGTTCACAATGTCTATGTGTATGTGTTCCATGATGATACACTCCATAGCATAGCAGACCAGGATAGTTAGGCATATATTGTGATAATGTCCAGGGTCCCTTGTGGCACCAGCACTGTGTAGCAGGTACACCATAGCTGTACGCCATTCCATGGGTACACATCCTGTAGTAACTGTGATACTGAACAGTGACATAATGTGAGTGTGAAGTTTGTCATGAATCTCGTGTATACCACAGTCTGGGACACTATCTGGTCCCACTGATGCTGTGGTGTCTGCTATGGAGAGGGCAGCACACACATGTTCATCTGTGATGTCAGGGAGGCTACAACCTGTTGTGATGGACATGTGCACTGCAGGGGGGATGGTGGGGAAACATTCCCACTGAACCTGTTGTCCAGGATGTTCACAATGTCAGTGGGTTCACTGTATCATTTGTAATTATGCAGTAACTCACAGCATACCTGTGAGTTCCCACACAGGTCCCTGACATAACTAAATAAGGCCTTGTGATTGTCCGTAGTGTCTGCTGCAAGTGTCCATTAGAAGTGGGCCTTAGATGAATCAACAACTGATCATAGCTATACCATAGTACTGATCAGAGATGCCTTCCAGATTGTGATTGTGCTCTATAATGTAGTAGCCTCCTCCTGTCCCTATATAGCTCAATAATGGCCGTGGTCCAGTTGACAGGTCCCCTGGGGATAGCATGATCCATGAATTCCAGTAGTTGTCCATATAATGTGCTTGTAAAGTATGAAGTTGTCTGAGCCGTAATTAACACTGTCCCAGGGTCATTGAGGGATACCACCTCAGTTTGTACAAGTGTGACGTTTGCTCATGAGAAGTATGTCACTGAGATCACATAGGATGTGTGTGTGTGTGTATGGGATATGTATGTCTAGTGAGATGAATGTATGTTCTGACCTTAACAATTACAGGTATACCTCTGTTGTGGAACATAGAGTCCCCATGTGGGTGATGATCAGGTACCACATGTTTAACACCCTGTGGGTGTGGTGACCATGTCTGCCCTAACATTTGAGTGTAACAATCATAGCAACTGTTGTGTGAGGGTGTCACTGCTTGAGTAGTATACCCAGTCAATGTTTGTGTATTTGAAGTCACACAATATAATGGTGTTTGGTGAGACCTTCACATTCCCCAGTATTCCCAGGAATAATGACTGTTGTGCCCATGTTTGGGAGTGTGGTCTGTAACAGTCTACAAACTGAAATGCAGTTTTGCCCATTCTCAGTTGCACATGTACATTCCCCAATGCTTTGTGTACTGCTACCAACCTGGAGGTGTGTGTATGAATGATTTATATGGATTCCCCCCCTATTGTTATTGTCTGGTCTGATTCTTGTGTCTGAAAACCATGGTATGACATAAAACCTGTTAGTGATGCTGTGCTTTTGTGAGCCTGAACCAGGTGTTTGTTACTGCACATATATTGACAGATTCCATATTGATGTGAGTCCTGAGTGCATGCATTCTGAGGGTTAGACATCAGTTGTTGAGCACCATCACTCTCCGTTTTCTGTACCCTGTAACATCTATGGCTGTGGTTATGTCTTCTGACCCTTGCTTCAAACAGCCACTATGTGTCTGTCAACAGCCTAAGGCAGTCTGTGAAAGCCTAGGGGTGACAGGTACATGGCCTCCATAGCGAATGTACATGGCATGTTGAGCATGTAATCTCAGGCTGACAGAAACTGGATCCCCTGTGATTGACAACAATATGTTAGGCAACTGTTAAAACTGATCATGTCATCTGTATACTGTGACATAGTACTTGGTGAGGGTAAGATGCTACACAAGATCAGGGTCATACTGTCCTGGGCTACATGATCAGTGAGCCCCTCTATGTCTCTTGTCATGTAGTCCAGGGAGGAATGTCTGAGGGTCTACACACCAGAATGGTCAATGATGGAGCCATATTTGTACTTGCAGTGGACTGACAACAGTGCATGTGTCATGTGGCATATCCTGGCACCCGACACACAGCACAAAGTGACCTTCACCTTGTTCAGCCTGGTGTGTGGGATGTCAGTGTGACGGACAATTACACTCACCTAATACAAGTGTATGAGGTGTGTTGTGTAGGCCTAAGGGCAGTGACTGTGTGGCAAAATGACTTTGTGAACTATGTGATGATATGTGTGTATGGCTGTGTGTTAGCAGTTGTTTGTGTGTCCGCTTTGGATGTCTCAGCTGCTTAGGCAGAGTATATTTAGATGCTCCAAGTATGTCATTGTGTGTCAATGTATACGGTTTGCTGTTGTCATAGGTGCATGTGTGACTGTATTTGTGGTGTGTGGTTACCTTCACCACCCGATAGACTGTGCCAGTCATGGCTTGGGAGAGCTCAGCCTCCTGTCTGTCTATACAGTTGCACCTCTCACAGATATCTGAGTTTGTTGGTAGGAGGACAGTTTTACCTATATACATAAGGCAGTTGTAACAATGCATCAGAATTCCAATATGCACCAGCTGGACTAGAGAGTACACACAAAACTGATCTTTGGACATGTCAGGATATGATGATGACATACACTGTCGACTGATCACAAAGGATCAGTAGTGTGTCAAGTGTGTAAAAGAGTATGACAGGGTTTTAGTGTTCAGGTTTGTTGTTGCTGTGGAAAGATAATCTGCAAAGGAGTACAGACAGAAACATTACACCTCCTTCAGCTATGTCAGAAATATCGATGTACAGTCATATATGTCCTGAGTGAGGGTCAACTGTACTGACTGACAATGTCAACATCCTGTCAGACAGGCCCATACATACATACCCACCTCCCAGTGACAAAAGGCCCTAACATCATACCAGGAGATATCACATGTAGAATGTGTAAACTGGTCCTCTCAATGCCAAATGAATCCCATCACATTGATAACATTGTTTCCCCATATGTGTCCTAAGTGAATGACAGGACAAACAGACGCTGCAACCAAACAGTCTGTTGAGCCCCACACTTTCTACAGGATCTTACACAGTTGAATGTGTTACAGCAACATGTGCCACACCCCACAAGTGTTGGTGCACAACACACCATGGGAAGTATATTCCTATAAGCCTACAAAGTCCGAAATACTAGTCCATGGAGTCCATCATGATTGCAGTCAGGAACAGAGATATTGTAAACTAACAAACACACAACACAAACATCTGTGGTATGTTAATGAGCACATCATGTTCACCAAACCTGCTAGATATCTTGCAAGGCAGCCACCCAGGTCAAACATCACTGACAGGAGCAACACAGATCCCACATAGACTTTGAATAGCCCTTTACAACATCACAGACACATGTGGTATCCACAAAACCTACAATCCGTGCATGAATATGTATTGTCATATGAAGGAATGGTAATATGTCCACAGATAGATCACACCAGATATGAATTGTGTATTCCTGTTTAGGATGTTCACACCTGCTGACCCACAAGGTTTATTCATGGGATTGCATAACACTAAGTGTACACACATTACCATGTCCAGTCTGATGACGTCAGCAACCTACAAACATAGCATGTGAATAAAAACTACATAGTAAAGCATGTAGCACGTCGTGTTAATGCATATCTTACTAGTATCATAACATAGTTAGGTAGGGGTTTGCATCCTACAATTGCTGAGTATGTGTGTGTGTAAAATTGGCTTTGAGAGGAGTGGCCTTTTTGGAGACTGTGGAAACACATTTTAAAAGAGGTGCATCCCTCTTTGGAAAGTCTGATGATGTCAGCATCCTACAAATATTCAAGAAGAGAAACCACCCAATAATACATATAGCATGCCGTATTAATGTGTATCTCTCCAGTGTCATAATATAGTTAGGTAGGGGCTTGAATCCTGCAAATGCTGAGTGTGAACATGTGTGTGTGTGAGATTGCCTTTGAGAAGAGTGGCCTTTTTGGAGACTGTGGAAATGCATTAGGAGTGGTGAATACCTCTTTGCCAAGTGAGATGATGTCAGCATCCTACAAATATTCAAGGAAAACAAAAGCCACCCAGTGATGCATATAGTTTGCCGTTTTAATGCATTTCTCTCCAGTATCATAACATAGTCATATAGGGTTTTGAATCCTGCAAATGCTGACTGTGTGTGTGTGTGAGACTGCCTTTGAGAGGAGTGGCCTTTTTGGAGACTGTGGAAATACATTAAGAGTGGTGAATACCTCTTTGCCAAGTGTGATGATGTCAGCATCCTACAAATAGAGCTTTGGAAAAGGATGCTCCCAGTAAATCAAATAGCGTGTCGTGTTAATGCGTATTTCACTAGTGTCATTGAGTGTGTGTGCCAGAGGTGGTCATTGCATTGTGGGTTTTGCTTTTACTACAGTATGACATATGTTTCAAACAGTATGTATGCGCATTGCACACATCAGGTATCTGCGTGTCAAATAGATTTGTGTACATGTGACCTCAATCAGTACATAGGTGTGAAGCCTGCATACTACATGAATACATTTATAACCTTCGACAGATTGTGCCGCTGCTTCTCAGATCATAGGCCACATATGTATGTCTGCGTCAAGACCGGCCAATGTAGTAATCTGTGGCCAAGGACATCCCTGCCACACACACACACCTATGACACGTACTGTAGAGTATTATGAGTGAGTGTAATTGCTGGGGTATATGTCAGACATGTTCATACACAATAACGACTGGCAATAATGGACAGTCATGATAGGTGTGCACCAGCCCTGTGGATATGCATGCAGGCCCCTAGTGTGTTATGTGAAACACCGAGGGACCCCACAATACCTATGGATATGTGGATACCAAGGGACAGATTACATACCTGTCTGTCTGCACACATTGGTACCCAACATACATGTTCAGGGCTACCACCTACGTGGTACTGTCGGGATAGTATGTATAGCAGGGGCGGCTAGTGGCATCGGGCTGCCGGACTGCAGCCCCCTCAGCTAGACAGCTGAGTACTTAGTTTATTTTTTTTTTTATGTAAAAAAAAAAAAAAATGAAATCTGTTTTTTATACTTTAAATTTCGAGTCCGCGACTCGAAATTACGCGCATGCGCATTGCGTGGTTCTATCGCAACAGCGTTTTAATTTTTTTTTTTAACTCTTGCTGCAATGTTTTCATTGCAGCCTGGAGGAGCAAAGAAGGCATCATTGTGATGCACAGAACTCCCCAGAAGTCTATGCGGTTGAGACACAAACTGCATAGACATGGAAGGGGCTCGGACTGTGAGGTCCGCAGGCACGCCATGACGTGCTTGCTGGGCAAATGCTGCTGATTGGTTGTCGCTCTCTTCCCAGGCTTTATGTCCTGGGAAAAGAGAGAGAATCAGTCAGTCGGTTTTCGGCGTTGGACCTACCTGGTATTGTGACCTTTTTTTCCTGCTGTGAAAACAGTTTTGTGTTAAAAACAGTTTACAATTATAAAACATTTTTTTTTTATTTTTTGGCACAACAAGAGCAAGAGTACAAGACAAAGAGCGCGAGGCAATCAAACTGTGGTGGTGGATAAGGATTTATTATTGCTGCTTCCCTGCTTCTTTCATCAGGCTGTTCTGGAATCAACAGGTGAGTTATTTACTATTTACTATTTATTTCATTACTTATTAATCCAATATGACATTGTAAAATATATATTAGATATTTTAGTATTATTATTAATTATTATTGTATCACGGTGGTGCAGTGGTTAGCATTGCCGCCTCACAGCAAGAGGTTCTCTGGTTCGATTCTTGGCTGGGGTGCCTTATGTGCGGAGTCTGCATGTCCTCCCTGTGGTCGCGTGGGTTTCCTCCAGGTGCTCCGGTTTCCTCCCACATCCCAAAGACATGCTGCAGGTGGATTAGACACTCTAAATTGGCCCTAGGTGTGCATGTGTGTGCCTTCTGTGGAAGGTTGGGTGCCGGGCTGGCAACTCGACACTGTAAAACTCCACTGCCAATCAATGTGCGGACACGGTGATCCGCTGTGGCGACCCCTAACCGGGATAAAGCCGAAAGAAGAAGATTATTATTATTGTATCACCTCATTACATGCTATGTCATTTATCTGTTTTAGATAAATGTATAAAAGCTATCTTATGATTTTATTTATACTGTATTTATATATATTTTTGATATGTGAATGTTGAATTTATTTATGTGCTTGTCCCTTAGGATTGTGTTATGCCAGGGGTTGAGTGATTGTTTATCTAATTAATAAATTAATTTTCCCGCTTTACTGTGTTGTATAAAAAGGTGCAGTTCTTAATGTTTAATTGTCTGATAAATTGCTTGGATTTTGTTTTACGTTGCTGTCTACAGTTCCTTTGGTTCCATTCGTGGCTAGTTCCTCCT
Source organism: Protopterus annectens (assembly GCF_019279795.1). NCBI lineage: Eukaryota > Metazoa > Chordata > Ceratodontiformes > Protopteridae > Protopterus > Protopterus annectens. The sequence continues at coordinate 995,415,652 of NC_056741.1, forward strand.
TTTATTGTTTGCATTATTAATCCAACACAAAGAAGTGATGGTTTACAGACTGATGCTGACATGTTGGTTTGTGCAGCATTTTGAATTCTAATTCAACCAGGGATAATTTTTATTGGACATGGTGACGTAGTACAAACAGAGCGACATTTTTCACTAGCTTTATGCATGGAGGATATGAAAGCTGATATTCTTAAGTTTTCATCAGGCACCTAGATGCCTTTTCCAGCATAGACAGTATTGTGCAGTATCTGTGTGTGTGTGTGTGTGTGTGTGTGTGTGTGTGTGTGTGTGTGTGTGTGTGTGTGTGTGTGTGTGTGTGTGTGTGTAGCTCTGGGGAGTCCTCAAGCTGCTTAAGCAAATAAGGATTCACAGACCCCCTACCCTACTTTGCAAAAAAAAAAAAATGAATCCAGTTCCCTACACTATGAAATTTTGAAATTGCACATTGTTGTTGAACACAAATGTAAAACTTCAATGTAACAGTACAGCAACCAATTACAATCTGTGGGTTGGTGCTTAGTAGGTAAAGTCCGAGCTGTACATCAGAAGTGATGCTGCAGACATTACATGGTAAGACACTAAATGTCCATGCTGCAAGCAGAGCTGTTCTCACATAGCAGAGAAATTTATGTGGGGGTGGATGGTGGATGCCAGCTATGTCCAATGTATGAAATGTTCCTTTCATACATAGGGGGTGACTCCAAACTTCTTTTAAGTTTTTGAACTGTGCACTAGATAGCATAACTCCACAGTATGCCACTACTATAATATAAGAAATAAGTAGAGTGATTAATTTAAATAGTGTTTCACAGAATTTTTGTTAACTTTCACTTATGTTTTATGCATTCTGTAAACTTATGATTATTGTATAGCATCAGGAAGTCCGTGGAGTACTCGACTCACCAGTATGAGCTCAAAACAGTGGCAGAAGTGAATTCACTATTGGGGTAGCTTTGGAAAAATGGCAGAGGCTACCTGCAGCACCTCCCCATTTGTTTTGGAATTCAGGGACACAGTGAACGTATCACAATGTAAAGGGGGGAGGATATTGAATACCTGAAGTGTCACCCTTCAAATGATACTATGCATCTAGGTCAAATCTTCAAAAGGTGGTAGTAGGTCAGGTTGACATTTTCTTTTCCAGTATGCTTAACTGACACATTGGTGATCACTACCAGCTACCCACTGGTTGATTTGTTCCAGCTACAGAGACTATAGCTGAGCCTATGGAGAGGGTACATCCTAGATTCACAGGTTCATAAGTTTAAAGGAAGTAGATATTTTACTGACTTCCAGTAATGGAGATGCAAACCCAGAAATTCTCACTTACAAACAACCAAAACAGAAAAGGAAGTACCTTCACACCCAAACCGCATGCTAATAATATATTAGTAGAAGCTTGCACAAACAGCAAGCAAGTAATGTGGTTTACAAATTGGTTTTCAAGTTCATAGAGTACTCAGTTTATTTCTCATTACAACATGGATACCTGCAAGCAGTTGCTGTTCCTTTGATCACTTGGGGATACATTCCAGAATTCCATTTCCAATGACTGTTTCCTCACCTGTCTGCACTTATAATTCCCCAAGACTCCTTTTCATAATTGTCTTTAAGCCCAGAAGTCACAAATGTACTTCTACAAAGGCTAGTTGCCCTGATAAAGCTCTAGAGGCAGCAGTTACATATTAATTGCTACAGAACTAGTTTGCTCAGTGTTTTAATTATAATATTTTTCTTTAGTGAAGCTAATGTTCAGTATTATTATCCTTATTAAAAGGTTGACAGTTCATCTTTTTTTAAATCCTTGTGGCATAGTGATAGTTTGAGACTGTTTTTAGAAAGCAGATGAGTGAAATAGTTTTGAAAGGATCATAGTGTTGTTAACTCAAAAGTTTCCTATATAATTGTAGTGCAAGTATCCATTGAGATGTCTAATTTACTTTTATGTTTCTAATTTGTAATATTAACATGTTTTTCAGTATATATTGTTGACAAAACCATTACCCGTTGCATTATTTGACCAATCTCATCATTTTAACCTGCTTAATTTTCATGGACAGTGTAATAATTGTTGCTAAATTTTCTGCTGTATGAATACTTCCTTTCTCTAGCCTGAAATATGTATGCTATATAAAGTGCAATGCTTTTGTACTCTGAATATTGTGGTTCATTTACAGTTTCTGTTATTCTTGTCCCAAGACAGAGGTTGGGGCTAAAAATGGTTCTTGGATAAGCCTATCCATCAAGTTAACAATATAGTTGTTATATATATGCTTATAGTTATGCTGAAGTGGTCGCTTGGGTGAATGTTTATGATTTTGGTGTTGTATTGTACTTTTATGTTATTGAAGGAAAGGGGCAAACTTTTCATTTTGGTGCTTGGGGATACCTCAGCATTTTTCTGAAGAGGTCACTTGTGTGAATGTTTCATTTTGGTGCTTGTATGTTATTGAAGGGGTCACATGGGCAAATGTTTAATTTTAGTGCTTTTGCATATTGTACCTGGACATTTTACTGAAGGGGTCTTTTTTCTTTTAGGGAAATGTTTCATTTCAGTGCTTGTGTATACCTGGACATAGTAATGAAGATTTTGCGTAGGGAATTTGTGTATCAGGGAAGTGCTTGTGCTTACATGGTCAGACTGCTGAAGTGAAAACTGTGCAAAATAATTTATTGTGTCATTTTAGTGCTTGTGCATACAGAGTACAAACTAATTAATGGTTACTTGGAGAGAATTATTCATTACTGTGTTAGTATTTGTGAAGTGTTTAATTTTGGTGCTTGTGTATACCTGGACATAGTAATGAAGATTTTGCTTGGGGAAATTCATTCGTGTATCAGGGAAGTGCTTATGCATACATGGTCAGACAGCTGAAGCGACCACTGGGCAAACTAATTTGTGTCATTTCAGTGCTTGTGCATACACAATACAAACTAATGAACGGGTTACTGGGGAAAATTATTCATTACTGTGTCAGTGTTTGGGAAATGTTTCATTTTGGTGCTTGTGTATACCTGGATATGTGATGTCATGTGGTTTATAGAAGAAGCTTGTTGACCACTGAGTTATATGCTTTATTCAAGTGGGCCACGATCAGAAAAGTTTGAGAAACACCGGTATGGACTGTTACTGCCCAACTCTCTGATATATTAGTATATGTAGAAAATGCAGTTAACTGTTATATATTCCTAGCAGAGATCACTGAAGAACAGCCTCAAACAAAGGGGTACTGATTGCATTAATAGGTGGTAGGATAGTTAGTTTGCATTTTTTTTTCATTCACTGATGTGTCTTGTAGGTGGCACCTATTATGAATTATCTTTTTACAGGTCAGTGAATAGAGTTTTTTTTTTAATGCTACTTTTAAAGTTTGAGTGATTATTACTAGAGCTAGATTGTAAGGGGTTAGTTTTAGTTTTCTACTTAAATTTATAAGTATTGCTTTGCTTGTTAGTAGTTAGGCTGGCTTAATGTAAAGTTACAGTCAGACTAAGTGTATTTACCCACAGGACCCATCACAACGTATGGTCCTTATTGCCCTTACAGTCATCATTTCTATTAATAATGCATCAGTCTTTCGTTGTGCTAATATCACAGTTCAAGTCCTATAATTTATACTTTTTATTGCATCATAAGTAATGAAAATGTACTGATATCATTATCAACATTTATATAAAGCCCATCTGTGCAGTGCTATGTATTCTCTGAAAGGAGAGAAGAACAAATAGGATATAACTAATCTTATAATTTTCTACAACAGTGTACATTTACATAATTAGCTCTAGATTGAGGTCAGTGCTCTGATCCTCTGTGGGGAGAATGAAACCAAAGTTATAGCAATATAACAAAAATGATTTTCATAATTGGCATTTCATAGAACATTAAAATGTCTGATATGCAGCCTCTAAGTACTCAATTTGGCATTACAAATATACAGCATATATGCCAAGTGCCTCACTGCACAGAAGGCAGCAGTAAAATTAGCCATTAAGGGGCCATCATTATTTTATTATTGTTAATAAGAATAGGAACCCTGGGAAGTATATTTCATAGCACTATCAGTCAAGAAATGCAACACAAAAATATATCTATTTTAGATAAATGAGGCTCTGGGTGGAGAAGAAAAAAAAACATTTTTGCTGAGGTAAATTGGACTGATGTTGATGACATCAAGTGTTTTAGCATGTTTACAGAGTGACATTCAGTATTTTGTGCTACAGCCAGGTTACAACTTAGATTTTTAATGATGGTCTTTCTGCATTTGGTCTTTGGCATTGAGAAGTTAGTAGTGTTGTCTCTGGACTACTGTGCATTAAATGAAAAGTCCATTAGCTACTCTTTCTCCTGTCATGTTCATTTTGTGCTCCATATAATTGCTGCATTTTGTTTTATGCTTATTATATCAAAGGAGGTTAGTATGCTAAGTTAAGTTCACTGACAGGTGTTTTTGAGTTTCAGATTTCAGATTTCATACCCTACAGAAAGGTTATACTGATGCAAGACCTACTGAACTTTCTAAGTTTGTAAGAGCAGCATTTAAAAATTGTCTGTATTTTGACCTTTGTCCTATTTTTATTTATGGCCTTATCCAGATTCCTTGCTCTGAGGTTGAGTATATGAAATGTGTCATGGGCTCGGGGCCATCAGCCAGAGACGTTTCAAATTGTGACGTACTTGTACCCCCACTCCCCCATGTAGTGACTTTAGATGTGTCCAGGTTTAGAGTATCCCTCCAAGGTTGATGTGTCCAGGCAAGGAGCACTTAAAGAGTATCCAAGGTAGACACAAGTACAGTCATGACTTTTAATCTGTCCTTTTGCAGAATGTTCTGGTTTTCTGTCATTTTTATACTGTTGATTTTGTGTATTCAGAAAATGCATTTTGTTGGCTGCTTGTCTTTTTATACTTTATTTTGACTGGCATTCCACTCCAGTAATGTATTTAAAAGTAATTTATTTTTTTGATTCATCACAGCCTTTGCTTCCCATCTAGATATTAAGCAAGCTGTCATGTAGCCAAGGCATTGAAATATTGTTTTCTTTGCCACTTCATTTTTGTTTTGATTGGACTCTCATAGTGATAGCTTGTTGGCAAACAGGGAAGCAGTGTATTTAAAATACCAGCTTTTGTGGTTTTGAGCATAGTGAAAGAATGCTAGCAAATGTACTTTTTCCTGTAAGAAAAAATGTTTGCACACTTCGCAGTCTTGGTTTCTGCACCTAAAGTAGCTTAATGCCAGGTAACTTGTGTGTGTGTATATATATATATATATATATATATATATATATATATATATATATATATATATATATATATATTTTTTTTTATTTTGAAAGTATTTTAAGCTAATGTCTTGGAAATGAACAAATTTTAATGATTGACTAATGCAATGGATTAATACACTCCAGTGAATCATACTGGCTTCAGGCTACACCTGGCAAAACAATACTGTCTGAGGTAGTTAAACATTCATTTGGCCCTCCCCCAAGACACACTTCAGATTGCACCAACTTTACAGAAAGGATGCAGATTAATTATACACAAGAGATAAGTAATTATACAGTGTGGATAGACTCTTAACTTAAGAGCAGAATAACCCTTATTAGATTCTGGAAGATCAGAAGGCTAGGAATTCTATTCCCTCCCCAAAAATAGCAGCACAAAGTAAATGGCTTTAAGTTATAAAATTTTCACACTCTTAAATGAAGTTGGAGACCGAGTGTCTACAGGCTAAATAGCTTGGTAGTTACAGCACATAGTAAATGGCTTTAAGTTATAAAATTATTTCACACTCTTAAATGAAGTTGGAGACCGAGTGTCTACAGGCTGAATAGATTGGTAGTTACAACATGCAGAAAATGCTGACTTTTATGGGTTTATGGCAGTCCAGGTGTTTACCCTGCCCTGAAGCCCTGAGGATTAATGTTTCATGTCTTTGTTTTAGTGTACTTGTGATCATATTTAGTGGTTAACTTGGCAACAGCAAGCAGTCCAGTGACACGTTTCTCTAAGTTAGCTGATGTGCTTCCCTCTTAACAAACTTGCACTGCAGTGTTATATTTTTCTTTGTTGTACTCTTAACATTTTCCCAGAACAAGACGTCTGAGTGTAAATAATTATTTTTTAGGGGGTGGGTCATTAGCACTACTACTACTGCACTTCTATATTGTCTGAGAGTAGCTATAATTATAAGAAAATGAAAAACATAACATAACATTTTCAATTAGGGTAGAATGCTTGCATTAGAATAATATAAAAATAAGCAGGCAGTGTACTATACATGCCTTGTGTTTTAAATCGGTATATGTGGTACTTGAATACTTCAGAATCAGTACATGTGAAATGGAAATGTGTATTGGTCTGGGACTGGTACTCTGTATGCATCCTCCTTTTCTGGAAAATAAAATTAAAAGATATTGTGCATACAAATAAGGAAACGACTGCATGTGAAGCTTGTACATGACTATGGTGGTTACATAACATAATACAGTATGACATTTTTGGCCATTTTTAGTAGTCTTTCTTTCGGGAGGTTGGGGCATTTTAGATCATTTTTGTCAGAAATAGCCTGGGGGGGGTCTCTGAAATGAAATGGCCTGTAGTTTACACACACACCAGCAAATAAAGTAAGATTATGTGCAAGTTCTTGGCTATTGTGATGTGAAAGAAATGCAACCATGGTGATTTATTTCGCTTAAACATTGTAGGCTGAAAGCAGTTTCTCTGGGTAGGGAGTTGGGCTGGGGGCAATGCTTGTGTGAATAGCTGCAGTTCTGTCTACATTTACAACAGTAATGTCTATTTCACTCAAGTAAGATCGACCAGAAGCTGAAGCTCTGAAATCTGAGTGGTTTGTATGTGTGTGGTGGGGGGGGGGGGTGTCAAGGAATTTTTGTTAAACCATGTTAAAAGTCTGCTGTTGGGCAAGCCTGTAACTACCATTTCTGTGCAATGGACTAAATTAATGCAGCCATTTGCAGTTCATTACTGTTTTTTGCTTTCTGATTTCAGAGGTTTTTGAGCCAGGTACTTTTGGTAGGCTGTTGGGATGGGGGACTTTCATGTCGCCAGTGTTGGAATGAAATAACCATTTAGTGTTGTAATTCTGGCTTTGCAAAACTCTGAGGGAGTAAGCAATATGCATACAGGCTGTGGGACTACAGTCTCTGTGCAGCAGATATATTTTAATGCTGGAAGGATCAAAGCAGAAAGTATAGTGGAGGCAATGGAATGACTGCCCCTGTTAGTCCTGCAAAGACAATGTAAGCTGTGACAGTGTGTGCATCACAAATGCATTAATAGTCTTTAATCCTGGCAAGGCCAAGCCAGATAGTTGGTAGATCATGGCTGTGGCACTGTCAATGAAATGAGTGCTGTTTCTGAAGCTGTAAATCATTACATGTATACAACAGTGGCACTTAAATCATTTCTGCAATATCTTCATTTCAGAGTTGCAACAACTCGACTACAATAACCAGAATGAGTGAACAGAGTGAGCAGAGTGTTACAGTGGCCTTCTGAAATCTATTAATTTTAAAGAGTTGACTCTTAATGAGAAGTTAAGAATCAAGAGGACTGGAAGACCCACACCTGATCTGAAGATAGAGTCTGCAGGTACAAGTAGGTCAAGAACATACACACGCAGCTTCAACAGGTCAGTGTATGACAAACACACCTGGATCTGTGGTTGTGAGGAAACAAACAGCTTGTACTGCTTCCCATGTTTGTTATTTGGTGGAGAGGAAGCCTGGACATCAAAGGGTATGGATGACCTGAAGAGACTGGAAGAAAAGTCCAGAAGGCATGAACAGTCTGCTAAACATCTAGACAACGAAATGAGTCTAGCAGTGTTGGGAACTGTGGATATCAGGTCTCAGTTAAGTAGTGGATACCAGTTATCAGTAGAAAGACACAACAAGAAAGTGGATGACAACCGTCATGTTCTGTCTATTTTAATAGAATGCATGAAGACGTGTGGTGCACAAGAACTAGCTTTCAGAGGTCATGATGAGTCTGAAGAGTCAAGGAATCCAGGAAACTTCCGGGCAATAGTAGAATTAGTCAGCCAGTTTGATAAGAAGTTGTTAGACCACGTGACAGCTTCAGCTGTTTTCAAAGGAACATCAAAAACTATTCAAAATGAACTCCTGGACTGCATGCTAACAGTATGCAGAGAAGAAATAAAAAAAGAGATTCGTACTGCAAAATTTATAGCAGTAATTGCAGATGAAACCACTGATTTTGCTGCAATGTGGCAAATAGCTATTGTGTTCCGTTACATTGTCAATGGACAGGTGGTGGAATGTTTTTGGGGATACTTTACACCACTTGGACAGACAGCACAACATATTGCTGTTGTGATAGAACAACAGTTGAAGGAAGTAGTGGGAGACCAGCATGAAAAAGTGATTGCTCAGAGTTATGATGGTGCATCGGTTATGAGTGGTATTCAGCATGGGGTCCAGGCCATCATAAGAGAAAAGTTTAAATATGCCTACTATGTACACTGCTATGCCCACCAACTTAATCTGGTAATGCAAAGAGCCGCACAACAGAACACTGAAGCAAGGATATTTTTTTCCACACTTGGTGGAATTCCAGCCTTTTTCAGTCGTTCAGCTCAAAGGCAAGCTGCTCTGGATAATATAGTATCACGACGCATGCCAAGAGTGTCAGGAACATGGTGGAATTTTAACATCCGTACTGTAAATGCAGTGTATGAGAACTTGGAGTCGCTGGAAGAGTGCTTTGATTATTTGTGCAGGAATCCTACATCTGGTGCAGCAACTGTACTGGAAGCAAATGGGCTACTGCAATCACTTGAAAATGACCAATTTAAATTTTGGCTTGCTGTCTTCCATTGTATAATGCCCCATGTTGATGTTCTGTACAGGCAACTTCAGTGTCGTACCACAGATGCAACTGCTGTTGAAAAGGATGTTCATACATTTTTGGATGCAATTGACAGTGTCAGATCGGGTATCAATGGTATTGCAGAACAGTGCCTACATACAGAGAACATCTGGTCAAAACGTAGACGAGGGCCATCAGCTTCCCGACCACTGCATGAGACCTTGTCAATTGCTGCAAAGGAAGTGTGTGATGTCATAAGGTTCCAGGCAACATCACGATTTCAACAAACTGGCCATCTTCAAGCTTCTCAGTTACTTCTGCCTGGAAAGTTTTCAACATACATAAGAGAGTTTCCAGAAAATCTGTTCACAGGAACAATGGACAGATATCCATTCCTGATGAGGAGACCACTTAGAACAGAACTTGGAGTGGTGTATCAACGTGAAGACTTTAAAGCAGCTGGCAGTGCAGTCAAGATGTTAAAATTCTTGTTGGACAACTCCTTAACCCGTGTGTTTTCACAGACTTACAAAGTGTTGTTAATTATAGCCACCACACCAATGTCAACTGCTGAGGCAGAAAGGTGTTTCTCAACACTGAAAAGGATTAAAACATTTCTTCGTTCTACAATGGGGCAAGACAGATTGAATGCTTTGGCTATGCTTTCCATAGGAAAGGAGTTAATGCGGAGTATACCCAACTTCAACCAGAGAGTTATTGATTATTTTGCACAAAATAAAGAGAGACGAATGGACTTTATCTATAAGTAACGGAACACCATACAGAAGAACACAAGAGGCACTTATTTGGTACTATACTAGTACTACAAGCACTTATGTAACCTAGCTACTGGGAATGCACAAGCCAGTGCATTTTTTTTGTGCTGGTCCCAAGCCCGGATAAATGAGGAGGGTTATGTCAGGAAGCCTGGGCATCACCACATATAACCTCCTGACAAAATTTTGTGAGACAATACAGATTTTGATACAGGATTGGTCGAGGCCCAAGTTAACAATCACCACCACCAGTACTACTCTTTACCAAAAGGGTGCTGGCAGAAATTGGGGGGGAGGCTACTGTTGGCTCTAGAAGAGGGGGAAGGCAGAAATTAGGGGGAGGCTACTGTTGGCTCTAGAAGAAGGGGAAGGCATGCCCAAAGGTAGTGTGATTTGGACATGTGCCGAGGAGGGATGCTAAAGAGGGATGCTACTAGGTATATTGGGAGAAGGATGCTAAGGATGGAGCTGCCAGGGAAGAAAAGAGGAAGGACTTGTAATTAGATTTATGGATGTGGTAGAGGAAGTGATGTGGTGACAGAGCAAGATGCAGAGGACAGGAACCAATGGAAACAGATCTGATGTGGCAAACCCCTAACTGGAACAACTGAAAGACTGCAAGCACCTATTTGGAACCAGCTGGGGTCATGTGAATATTATTTGCTTTGGGAAACTTAAAACTGTCCCTTTTGAGCCTCCATGAAAAAGGGGGTGGGAGAAATCCAGTATGACCTGATGTGTTCCAGACCACAGCTTCTAAGGTGCACGACAGCTTCTCCTCAGGTGCAGAAACTGAGTATGAAGTACTGTTTGCAGTATACCGCAGAGGTAAGTGTTCAAACCAATGTGTGTATGTAACAATGTGTGCTGTGTAGACTATTCAGCATGTGCCATACTGACTGAGCATTTATTTCATGTAAATAAGTATGTGAAGCATTGATCCCATTGCACCATAGCCACCCCGTCTTGTTGGCCACACCCCGTCTTGTTGGCCACACCCTGTCTTGTTGGCCACACCCCGTCTTGTTGGCCACACCCATCCAGCTGTCTCCTGCAGCCCTCCTATGATTTGAAGTCACCAGCCGCCACTGATGTATAGTAAATGTGGATGACTATGCCATAGACGGAGTACTGCTATACAGCATGTATTGGACAACAGGTATCTGTCTGTATGATACCCTTGTGTAGGATATCCATCCCATCCGGGGAATACATGCATTACCAGATGTGGATGGACATATCCCTAGTATGTTTGCATGTACCGAAGAGGGCTTTATGCCACACAGGTGTGGTCCCAGGAATGTGTGGCGGTCAATACCACTGGTTACTGTTATAGTATAGTACAGGAAGGATCCAACTGTTACTGAGTTCCCTACAACTGTGAATCATTTGTCAGGACATCATCTAATGATTGGTTATAGTCATGCTGTTGAGGTGGTGCATACTGCGAGACTGCAGATCATTGACAGATATCAATGGTATCACCCACAGCATAGTGCCACCCATGTCATACACACATGTGTACCCATGTTAGTACATATCTGTAGTAGAATGCATACTGGCCATCGAAAGATACCATGAGATGTTAACAATGTGTAGAACAGGGTATGTCGCACATCCCATGTGCCCACTATGCACGTACATGCAGACAGTGTGCACACACCATGTTCACAGATGTACACCTGCTAATTTCTAATACACACATCACACACATACTGTCCACTCACTAACACATGCTGGCAACACTGTACACTTCAGCCAAGTGGCACATGGGTGGACAATACATACTCAGACCTAACACTGGTGTAAACAATGCTACAATGACTATCAGAGCTGTGATGCATCACGCCTGCTTAGATATACCTACATGGATATCAGTACATCTTCCTGTTGGCAACTTGCTACTATTGCTACACTGCTATGATGTTACCCTGTGCATCAGAACCATGTTAGCCTATTCCTGCATCAATGTGTCAGATGACAGGAGGTGGCACAGGTGTCATCATATGCACAGGGTGTGTTGTAGGTTTGCCGCAGCCCGACATTGACCCATTCAATCGGCATGTCTGTGTGTGTGTGTGTGTGTGTGTGTGTGTGTGTGTGTGTGTGTGTGTGTGTGTGAGGGACAACAGTACTGCATGGGCCAATGTTGATGTAATGTGTGTGTGTATGTGTGAGCCCTAGTTGTATGGTAAATGTGTGCGTGTGTCTGCCTGCACACAACTCCAGCATGTGGCTGCCATATACAGTAGGTTGTGGGACAGCCACAGACTGTACCTGCTAGGCCATGCAGATCACTGTCTCTGGCCATGGACACCATACCTGTGCCTAGCAGGGGTGATACGGGCAGTATCGGGTACCAACCCTGACTGGGTGCTATCATCAGAGGCAGAGGTATGATGACTGGACCCATGTCCCTACTGGGACTGGCCAGCACCATGTACACGTGGTCTAGTAGGATGGTTAATGGACAGGCCAGCCCCGTGGTCCATCTACAATGACTACCAGCCAATGCTGTTGCTGGCATGCGTCACCTTCTCATCCTTCCCACATGGTCCTGGCTCATGGCTAACACATTGTGGAGGACATCTAATGTCTCCCTCCAACGGCTATCAATGACCTCGGTGTAATTTCAGATGGCACCGGCAAGGTCACGGATGCTGTCATTGATAGCAGTGTAATGGGCCCTCTGCGTCCTTAGTCCCTATCGGGCATACCGTTCCATACATGCCTGTGCCTGCATTACAGCCCGGAACATACTGGAGGTTGTAATACCTCCGGGGGCATGTCTGCCAGGGGCAATACGACCAAGGTGCTCCCCCAAGAACCCCTGGACATCCGCCTATGTGGTACCATTCCGGTAATCTGGCTATGGCTGCTGTGAGGGGATGCACGTGCCATAGGTACCACACTCTCCTGGTCAATGCCAACTGTATGCTGTCCCTCAGCTATGGCCATTGGTGACGAGGGATGTATTGGCAGTATGAGCATGTGCATAGATGGGGTTGACCGCTGTGTACTGTCAATTGGTGGACCTACGACAGACCCTGTCAGACCTTCCTGTGCCATAATACATGTCTCATCATCTCCACTATTAGTGGCAGTGACATCAGGTTCCCTGCTGCATTCAGCCACGTCCAACACAGCACCTGTGGAAGGAAGACAGGAAACACACTTTACAATCTGTACATGATGTTAGCACATATGCACACATGCACACATGAACACATGAACACATGAACACATGCACACATGCACACATGAACACATGAACACATGAATACATGCACACATGCACACATGCACACATGAACACATGCACACATGGACACATGCACACATGCACACATGAACACATGCACACATGCACACATGCACAGAAATAAACTGCTTACCACAGCACATACACACACACACACACACACCAGCAATCCAACGCATACACAATAGTGGGTGATGGTGGGTGACAGTATCACAAGGCAAACAGTCACCACACACGTGTCAGCAGACAGACCATGTGTTGCTCAACACCATGCAGTGCAAGTGTAGACAGCCCTATCTAATGACATTATACATGGCTTTGATGCATGTGTGTAGTTGTTCAGTGATTGGCTACACCATGGAACACAATGTGTACATGGACACAACATTGTTGTGTAAGTATTATCTGCTCTGCAATGTCATGTGCACCATCACTCAATAGTATACATACAATGGCTGCATGTGTCATCTGTGTGACACATAGATTGCCATGTCTGATAACAGTGTCTGTGTCCATATCACATAATAGTGGGCACAGGTGTAGCAAATGCATGCAATGTACAGACATGGGATGAGTGGTGCATGTAGACGTGAAGGAATCCCAATGCACAACATGGACATTGCACAGTGGTTATGGTGTGTGGGGGACATATTGCAGATATGTTGTTGCCAGCCATGACATGGCATGCTACATGACAGCAGCATTAAACACCACACATACCCAATGTGTGTCATGTGACCTATACACCCAATAGCATTCCAGGACATATATGTGACTCTTTGTACAGATGGCGGCTGTTGTGCAAAATGTATATACTAGCATATGTAAGCACACACACAACATGCTATGCATGGTGTGTATAAGTGCATATGTTTGCACATACAGAACAATGAGGTGCACAGCAAAGACTGCTATATGTAGTACTGTGGTCACTGTAACTGGATGGGGTGTAGTACCATATGCCATCATCATCATCATGCATATTGTGGTCACTCACAGCTACTACTGTGTGACAGACCATCGCCTAGCATGCTGTACCTGAACTGCAGTGCTGTGGATACGTTCACTATTACACAGCCACTTTGTACATGGGTGTAGGAGGTGCCCAGTAGGGAGCATTGCCTAACATGAATGTGTTAAGTGTTGAAGAATGTTGCACAGTCCCATGATAGGCCTCTACCCCTGAGGTACATCATGTGTGTGTGGATGACATGTGGGATACTGATGTGTGACCTTACAGTGGGTGTGTGGTTATGCCATATGTAGCATGACTTTGTGTACTGCATGTGATAAATGTCTTACGTTGTGTACAGGTGTTGCAACTATGCCTATTCAATTTGCAGTACGGGGTTGCCACAACCGTGTGTCATGCTCTGTGTATTGCATGTCATTGAGGCAGCTACTGACATTACTGAGCTGTGCAACATCTCACAGCAAACATGCATGGCATGCATTATGAGTAGGTGTGTTACGTGTACATGGCCTACACCTCATCTATGACATGCATATCTCATTACCAACATTGCAGGTATAACACACTCACCAGCATGGATCAGCTGCCCTGCCATCACACCAGAGGGACCTACGAGAATATGAGAGGGTTCATCAGTGGCCACAACTGTGGCATTGCTACAGTGGGTATGCTAAACTGCAGTACAACAACAGTCAACAGTCACAGGTGTAGGGATATTATACAAACTATCTGTATTGCACAACAGTAGACAGCGGAACTGCTAAACACACAGTACACATCTCACGTACACATAATCTAACAATACAGTTAACTGTAGTCTACAGATAGGGCATATTACCTGCTTGCTCCAGGTGGATGTGCTGGGTGGCTCCGGCCTTAATTACAACACATGTCAGAGGTTGCTGTAGCTGTTGTCCAGGAGCCACCACGCTTAGGAGCAGCTCCTCTGCTCTGGTGAGGGGGGATGAATGGCCACCCCACCACCTGTGGCAAGCTGCTGTCTTCGGATATCAGACACACGCTGCCGGACTTGTCTAATTAAATCACTGCAGTGATGGCGTACCTGCTCATATGACTGGTTATGCATGCCTATGTCATTTACCCAACTAACAAGTTCCTGCCACAGTGCAGTCTGCTCCTGCTGGTGCTGGCTGGTTCTGGAGAAGAGCATAGTGTACTGCTGCAAAAGGCTGTTGACTATCACCTCTTCCTCTTCCACTGTGTGCGCTGGGTTGCATTGGTTGGCCATCTGGCTGAAAAAGATATGAACAATATGTGTGAAAGTGTCCTGTGGCACACTTCACACATTTACCCACAGATATCACTTTACTGACATATATACCATCCTATTGTCTGTCAGTGGTTACACACGTTCAGTAACACTTATTGGTTCTCAAGCCACAAGTAACTAACACTGCCTGGCAAACTCTATATATCACACGTCTATACGACAGTACCTGACACACTGTTTGTGACACATTGCACAACCTCAAGACAGGGGTGTATATCACACCAATGCACGAACAGAGATGTCATCCAGTGCAATGGATGTAAAGTACAGGTACAGTAGCACCAATCAAACATCGTAGTCATTGATGCCATAGCCCTGCCTAACAGATGTGTTCAGTTGTTACTATAGGTGGCATACTGCTGTAACAGACTATATATGTTGCTGGATACACACGTTAACCCTGTAACACACATATGATTGCAGCCATTGTACAGGCATAATCACACACACATCAGGCAAACATACAATGCACCACTGTATGCCAACACAGATGAGCATTACCTGTGTACCATACGGTGCTGTGTGCCACTACTTACACACCCTTATGCCTGCAGTTTGTCCTCTGTGCAGACTACAAGAAATACACATGACAGTGTTTCCAAGCAATGTGAACGCACACCATACTGTGTTGTTTAGCCCTACACCTTCAGGTAGTACTACAGTTCATATTGGTGATGGATTCACCTGCAGTACCACTCACTAAGCATACATGTATTGCTTTAGCCTACAATGAGACACCACATTCATCAATGGAGAACTACGTCACATCATATGCCGTACTACTATGTCTGCTTAACAGTACGCATACGCACCACTGTATGCCAACACAGATGAGCATTACCTGTGTACCATACGGTGCTCTGTGCCACTACTTACACACTCTTATGCCTGCAGTCTGTCCTCTGTGCAGACTACAGAAAATACACATGACAGTGTTTCCAAGCATTGTGAATGCACACCATACTGTGCTGTTTAGCCCTACACCTTGAGGTAGTACTACAGTTCATATTGGTGATGGATTCACCTGCAGTACCACTCACTAAGCATACATGTATTGCTTTAGCCTACAATGAGACACCACATTCATCAACGGAGAACTACGTCACATCATATGCCGTACTATGTCTGCCTAACAGTACATTACACATCAGTTGCTGACCTCACAGCTAGGATGGGCACTACCATGTCAGATACAACATCACACTAAGCTGTCACACATTTACAGACCTTGCACACATTCAGAGTTACACTTATTCAACCTCACATAGCAGCTATTGCATTAAGTACAAGTGTGAGTGCATAGTGTCATAGGTAGGTAATATGCTATTGGCCCTAGGGCCTACAGCAGCCTAGCCATATGCTACCCTGGCCTTTGACACACATGTACTTTGATTTCACTTGCCCCTGCCAACCTGAACCACAGAGGTGTTTCCTGGGGTGTATTAACAATCTCCCACACAATCATCAGGGGTATTTATAACAACTTCTAAGGAGGAGCCTTGTTTGCTATTGCTATGTGGTTTATTCCGGTGTATGGCATATGTCTGAAATGGGAACCTATCCCAACAGCATGTACTGTTTAGTGAGCTGACAAGGTTTAGGGCCCTAGACCGTGTAACCCCAAGGGATTGTGATATATTGCCATGGTGGTTGTCACCCAGCTATGGGTATGGCATACCTCTGTATGTCCGACAGAGGTCACCTCTGTGTGGCCAATATGCAATACAGTGTACTTGTGGTTTTGTGAGTCAGTCTGCATAGGGCATCTGTTTGCGGGCAGTATTACCCTTTGGGAGGTCTGTCTGTGGCCTGTTCACCTGGTGTAGTTGTCATGTGAAGTACATACCACACAGGGCATTGTGATGAGTAGAGAGGAACTCTACCCTATACTTCCATAGATGACACACCTGTTGTCATGACACATACCACACAGACAGATTACAGGTGATGTGTGGCATTGTCTTCATCAAAGTGGAGGTTACTGTCCAACTGTGTCCCATGTCCCCTTATCACACCTTCACTGTTAGGTCGATCTATGCCTATGTGTTAGTTAATGGGTACACTGTTTTGGGAAGGTGGAATGGCACTGCTGTATCAACACTTGTCTACAGTCCAAGCCTTGTTCACCACACACCTGTTGCGGTACATATGACGCCGTGTCTCTCTCTCTCTCTCTCTCACTCTATATGTATATATAAATATATATATATATTTATATATATATATATATATATATATATATATATATATATATATATATATATATATATATATATATATTATATACATGCATATCTATACACATACATGTACACATCCATTGCTGTACACATGGATGTACATATAGGCTCATGTACAGTCCACCTTTCATGGTAGGGATCTCACTTATGCAACAGTTGTGGGATGTACAGGTATGTGATTGCATTGCTCAGTGTTGTGCAGAATGCATGTGGGTGTCCTCAGCCCTTGTAGCATTAGCAGGCCTCGCTGTCTGTAACACATCAGATCTGACAAATCTGTCCCACAGCATTTAACCACTGCATGACATATATCAACACTACCATAGCTGGACTTAGGCATAGGCCTACTGAGCGGCCACCTAGGGCGTCGCTCTAGCAGGGGTGCTTTTCCACTATTTATGTGGACACAAGGATGGGGGCACCAGGAAGTGTGGTAGGGGGCACCATGGGGCCCTTTTGCCTAGGGCACCAGTTGACCTAAGGCCACTGCTGCACACTGCATGCTGTCTTCTAGGCCACACACTACAACCTACATGGATATATGCACATATCAACATGCACTGACAGATAGCTGTCCACCCTTCACTAACAGTTGCAGTATGTCCCTTGCCCTATGCACATGTGCAGATACAGACAGATACATACTGCTGCCACAAATGGATGATTTGCAGTGTGTAGAGTACTCTTCGGGAGTATCTACAATATGCCAACACATACATTTGAGTTACATACCTTACCTTTGTATTTCCCTGCTCCGTGTGTTAGGGTTTTGTCTTTTTTTTTCTTATTGCTGGTTTGTTTTGGGTTTTTGCCCTCTATTTAACCTTCGGTCTCTGTTTCTCCCTCTCTTCTGTCTCTGTCTCAGTCTGTGTCTGTGTCTCTCTCTCTCACTCTCTATCTCACAACACCTGCAATGATATAATTGCATGTGTTGACTGCAGGTACAGCCTGCTTTTCTAGGTATCTGCACTTGTGCATGTGACAGCCTCCGCACCAGTTGCTGCCCACCATTCAGTAATTGCATGCAGCCTGCTGTTTGGTGATTGCATTACTCACTGTGATTGCAGCCCACTGCTATAAAATGCTAGGTTAGGTAGGCATAGCCCTTTCAGATTTCAAAGGTGGGGCCCATTCTTGTTTGCTCTGGACACCGTTGTGTCAGTCTGAAGGTTGGTATATGTCTCTTATCTGATGCTAGGGTTTTAGCCAGTTATATGCATGTTGTACTCATACCTGCATGTTGCTGCTTCCAGTACACACATCTCAGTGTAGACATGTACGCACCCCTCCAAATGCTAACACAGGACACATGGGAGTATGTACTTTTTTCTTCCTTACACAATTAACTGCCATACAAATGTGGTTATTGCACTGTATTCTTGTGGCCAGTATTTATCCTGGTCTGATACTGTGTGGTGTTTGTAAGATGCTACTGTAACATTATTCCCTGCTAGTATGGCTGGTTCTCCTTTCACAGTCATGTCATGCAATTCCACAACCACTGCTGGTAAAGACCCACAGAAAAGGGTTTGTGTTATACCATTCCTAATTTCCATTTACATTCCCTCATTGTAATGCATGATATATTTATTTCAGAACCAAATTATTTGTATATGTGCTGTGGCTTAGTGGTAATTCATGCAGTCTATTGTGTCAATGGTCTGGGGTTCGAGTCTGGCAGAGGTTTTTTATTTTGCTGCTCAGCAGAACAAGGGCCCGCCATAGAGTGACTAAGGCACTTTTAAGCAGTAGTAAGCGGGTATGCGTGGGTTTGCGCAATGGTCAGCGATGGTTAGCTAAGCGCACACATGCGTGCACTCACATAATCCTGCTTACTACTGCTTAAAAGTGCTTACTCCCGCTAATCCCCGTGCTAATTTATTTGAAAGAAAAAAAAATGGGGAGATAGGAAAGTGGTGAAAAAGGGGGCACAGGAGGGAAAGACAGTAGGAAAACAAGCTCAGGATGTGCAGGATGGGTGTAGGGAAGGTCCATAGCTGCCCATTTCCTTACCAGCAACAGCTGTGCATAGGTTGGAAATTTGGACTGAAATTTGCAACCTTCCACTCCTGAGAGAGGGGTGAGGACAACATAGTTTGCTGTACTGCCAATTAGAAATATCAGTGTACATATCCAATGGACATGTGTGTAGAATGGGAAGCTATGTATGGGGTGTAATTTTTTTTGGGTACAGATTGCCCTTTTTTTTTTTTTTTTTCCAGGAGAGAGTGGAAAGTGAGGTAGAGGAAGTAGGTATATTTGGAGAGGTAGGTTGGGTAGGTAAACAGACAAGACAAACAAGATGCATACAGGGGCAGAGTATGACACATGGCATGGGTAAACACAATTGATGGGGATGGATGTTTGGAAATCGCAAGCCCATGAGCCCACAGATGGTAACAGTGGGACTGAAATCCCCACCCATGGGCAGTCACCACTGGACCTTCACAGACCCGAGGGTCGCTGTGCTGGGGGCTGCGTAGGAGGGGCAGGCTCACCCATGAGTCACGCCACTCTCGCCTCGAGCTGGCGTAGGGGATCAGCGACTAAACGCTGGATCTCCCTACACACCACAACCCGGAACCTTCAGAGGGTGACAGGAGGCCCTTCTCCAACCACGCTTGCGAGGGGGGCAAGCCCAATCCCCTGCAGTGCTTCCACCCGAAGGTGGCACAGGACCTATGGAGGAGGGTGGCCCGGGCTGGCCACCAGACCTGCTGGTGCCAGGTGCAACTTCCAGCTGAGGTGGGACAGGTGGGTCCACTGGGACCGGCCTTCCCATACGTTCTGTGATTAGGTGTGTTTAATTACAACATAGACAACAGCATTCCAAGTTAGTTATAACAGCATGCAGTAATATTCCCATTAACCCAACACACCAGGGTTGCAACAGTTGAACAGCAAGCATAACACATGAATGTATTGAATGACAGTGGACATTCCAACAGCATGCAGGGATGATTAGTGGCAACAGGCCACAAAGATTGTGGTGTTTTAACAGGGGACATGCATCAAAGTAAGTGCAGATATTTTATAACAATAGGACATATGTCCCAACAAATATTATGAGATTAGACATACCCATTGAGGTGTGGAATTGCATTGTTTATGCACATGGAGTAGGGTGTAAAAAGAAACCTCCATTAACATCTTATTAGTACTTTAACTGTACACTACATTCCTATTGACTGCAGGTGTATATCCCCTACATGTATTCTTATACTAAGCAACATGCATTTGATTGCGTTATGGGTTTTGCTACTTCATGATATACCTGGCCTATATCTGACATGGTAACTGTCCAGGATGCAGATGTTACTGCTACATACTTGTATTAAATTGACTTGTTTATGTATCTGCACATCTGGATGTGTTCACATGGCTTTTTCACTTGTTTTCTACACAACCCTACTTTTCAGGTAACGCACTAAAATTTCTGGGGAACACCTTGACAGGCTACTCGTGTGCCAGATTTACCTATGCATGTCAGTCATTTCACAACTGTTTAAGACTGTTGCATACTTCACAGTTACTGGCACTTCCTTCATCCACTTTATATGGGACTGCACTACTGGGGATTGTCAGCACTTACTACAACAGAGTAACATTTCATCACTGCAAGGGTACAACAACATTTCTGAGTAACTGGCACATACACACTGCAAGTATTATACCTTTCTTATTTACATTAAAACTCTTTTCTACAGGCTCTCTCCTGTATTTGACATTACCCTGCATACAGTAGACCTATTCAGGAAATGTTATACCTTTATTGATAGGTTACAAGACTGTTTTACAGGCTCACTCATGTTTTATATATGACAGTGCATGCAGAGATAGTATTCCAGACATGTTTTTGCTTTATTCATGGGTTACAACACTCTATTCCTGCCTATCTGACTTATGATATGTAACAGTACATGCAGATGATTTATTCAGGGAACGAATGTTTTATACTTCACAGCTACTGCCACTTCCTTCATCCACTTCCTATGGGACTGCACAGCTGTGGGTTGACAACACCTAATACAACAGTACTATTTATTATTGCAAGGGTACAACATTTCAAAGTAAGTGACACAGACACACTCCAAGTTTTATACCTTTATTAATTACATTGAACACTCTTTTCTACAGGCTCTCTCCTTTACTTTTTATTACAGTGCATACGGAAGACATATTCAGGACATATTATACCTTTCTTGATAGGTTACAACACTCTTTTTCAGGCCTGCTCACTTATATGTTATGACAGTACATGCAGGGATAGTATTCCAGAATTATTTTACCTTGATTGGTGGGTTAGTACCAGTGTCGGCTGGTGACTTCAAATCAAAGGGGGGCTGCAGGAGACAGCTGAATGGGTGGGGTCAAGGGGAAGGGGTTTGGCCAACTAGAAAGGGGAGGAGCTATGCTCAAAACCACAAAAACTAACTTTAATTAAATACGCTGCCCTGGATGGCAAACCATCATTATGAGAGTCCAATCAAGACAAAAATAAGTGTAGAAGAATAAAAATATTTCAATGCATTGGCTGCATGACAGCTTACTTAATATCTAGACGGAAACAAAAGGTTGTGAGGCATGAAAAAATAAATTACTTTTTAAATACATTACTGGAATGCCAGTCAAAATCAAGTACAAGAAAAACCAGAAGCACTCTCAAACCACTTCTCCTTGCACTGCAGTTCTAATTATAATTTATATTCAGCTTTATTAAAGTACCAAGTAACATGCTGAAAGTAGAAATCTCTGTGATGCCCCCACTTGTAAAAATGTTTCTTATCCAAAAAAGACCTGCTGCCTGACAACTATCTACTTGTTTCATGGGGAAAACATGTAAGTAAAAAATGAAAAGCAAACAAGAAACAAGCTCAAGATACATTGCTTAAAGGATTAGTGTACAGGTTATGGACCACACATGATTGGCATTCTGTTTAGTTTACGGGTAAAGTCTGTAGAGATGACTGGAAGTCTCTAACAAGTGTAACGAGCTTTTTAAAATAATGGAATCCTGTCCTTTAATACCCAAGGCTTATACATTATCTAGTCAAGTATTCTCTGTATGGCAACAGCAGAAAGGCTTTCAATGTTGGCAATTCTTTAACAGTATGCTTATTAAAGCTTACTTGCATCTTATGATCTCAGACAAGCTTACCTTATGGTCATTAAAGCATTGCTACTTAAACACAGAGCAACAGGCACTTTGAGTAATAAGCATAAATTAACAGTACAGAAATATGACAGAAACCAGACCTTTCTGCAAAATCAAGGACAGATGAAAAGCCACTGTAGTACTTGTGTCTACCTTGGATGGGGGGGGGGCACTGCACATTTACACTGCATAACTACTCCTTGCCTTGCTTGGACACATCCAGAGTCACTACATGGTGGAGTGAGGTGCAACAAATATGTCACAATTTAAAATGTCTCTGGCTGACTGTGATGGCCATGACACATGTGTCATACCTCTCAACCTCAGAGCAAGAAATCTGGACAAAGCTATACACAGAAGTGGGACAAATACCCAAAAATAAGGACAATTTTTAAATATTGCTCTAATAAACTTAGAAAGATAATAGAATAGGTCTTGCATTAGTATGACTTTTCTGAAGGGTATAAAATCTGAAACTCAAATGTCTGTCATTATTTTCTAACTTCAGTCTTTAGTGATTTGTCACTAATTTGCCAAAAAACACAATTTTATGAAAAATGGACCAAATGTGATGCAAAAATATAAAATAGCCACACAATACAGCTGGGAACCTGTCAAAGAAGGGACACTTTAATATTAGTACTGCTAACTTGAGCAGCTGACAAAATAAAAGAATCTACATGCATTTCAAGTCATCTATAACTTTGATTATTACAGTTATTTCTTAATTGTAAACCCTCCATGTTTTCTTCCAAAATTGTTATTTTGCGGAGGGATTATTAGGGGGAAGAGCAACAATTTGAGCCAAAATCGGGGACAGTTGAGAGGTTGGCTATGCCTAATTCTATAAAGCAATTTATTTGCATGTACCTCTCAACCTGTTAATGCAGTAAATCTGAACAAGGCCAAATATATTGGGGGAACATATAAACAGTACTAAAAATTGCTCTTGTATAAATTGAGACAGTTGACAGAATAACAGTTCTTACTATAGCATGCATTTTTCTGAAGGTTATGAAGTCTGAAACTCAGTGTATCATTATTTAGTGACTTAATTTCTAAATGATTTGCCAGAAAACTACAAATTTTATGAAGAACAAACCAAAAATAAGAAGCAAAAATCTATTCATTCTTTGAAAATCTGGACAGTTGGGAGGTATAGTTCAGCTGGGCCTGTCTGAGTTTGCTGCCCTCCCCCCCTGACAAAATCATGGTTGAATGGAGCCTCTGCAGCCATTCCAATGAACCATCACTTGGCTATTTCACTCCATTTACCATAAACACTAATGTGCATACTGCTTTACGTCTATGATGAATTGGACTTCATTTGAAAGTTTTATTTTGTATTATACAGCACAAACACTAAGTCATCTACTAAACAAAGCAATTTAGTCTCACAATGAAAACTTAGCATTAAAACTTCTCTGCCCTTGAAACTCACATTCATTGAAACAGCATTAAAACCCACATTCAAAGAAAATACATTTTGCCAGTGGCAGATCAAGATTAATTTTGGGCTGTTTTCAAATCATAGGCCCCTTGCATATGAAACATACATGTGCTCTTTGATACACCTTCCTCATTGTACTAAATTATATTCCTTGTACAATACATTACAGTTGTTAGATGGCGTTTTAAATTTGTTTTGAACATTTTTCCAGTAAGCAATGAAACAAAATGCATGCACCCATAATGACAAAACTGCCCAGTTCAGAACATTTATCATAAAAGCCTACTCAGACTTCCACAGTCCACCATTATCAGTAAATATGCACAATTCTACAGTCCACCATTATCAGTAAATATGCACAATTCTACAGTCCACCATTATCAGTAAATATGCACAATTCTACAGTCCACCATTATCGGTAAATATTCACAATTCTACAGTCCACCATTATCAGTACATATGCACAATTCTACAGTCCACCATTATCAGTAAATATGCACAATTATACAGTCCATTATCAGTAAATATGCACAATTCTACAGTCCATTATCAGTAAATATGCACTATCTCTGAAGAAGTAAAAGTCATCTAAATAATTCCACATTAAAGAAATCTGTAACTAATGAAGAGATTGCTGCTAGCAAACACCTTTATATTTCATAGTTTCATCGAAAAATAAAGTGTCTGTTGCCCCTCAGAAATAAAGTGCCTATATTACATTAAAAAAATGATAAGCTAGTAATATTGCAAGAGGAAATGGATGGCAAACTGATAACGGACTCATAGTTAGTATCTTCACCAAGGAGAAGATTCTCAGTACGGCAGCATCCACTCCTTGTGGGAATAGAACCCACAGCCTTCTGCATCAAAGGCAAGTACACAACCTGTTGTGCTATTAACAAGGCAAACCGACTTCACTTAAGCAGCACTAAACTTCTGATCCCCTGCAGCTCTCAGCTCCTTGTAAAATCTACTCAATACTCAACTTCGCAGCACAAGAAAACTGGAAAAAGCCAAAATGTATTGGGGGGGGGTCAAAAGCCCAAAAACCAGGGACACAAACATTGCTTGTATAATCTTGGAAAGTTGCTAGAACCATACATTTTACTGCCAAGCTCCCTGTGCAAAACAGAGCAACATACCACTACGCCAAATCAGCTGCTTTGTAAAAGAGGAAGACTGAAACTTAAATGGCTATCATTTAGTGAATTCAGTTCTCACCATAGCTGTCAACCTCTTAGTACAAAACACCTGGACAAACCCAGTAATGAGGGAATACAGCCCTCAAACATTCAGTGAATTCAGTTCTTGCCATAGCTGTCAACCTTAGTACAAAAAACCTAGACGAAGCCAATAATGGGGGAATACAGTCCCAAAAATAGGGACAAATTTCAAATATTCATCTTATAAACTTAGAAAATTGCTAGAATAAAAGGTTGTGTTATGGTTGTGTTACTATGTATTTTCCGAAGAACATGAAGTCTGAAATTCAAATGCCTGTCAATTTTACTGCTGACAGAATAAAAACAATTTTCAGCAGAGACCCAGGGAGAAATACTGCAGACACGTCTTTGTAAAATGACAGGGCACCAGAGCAAATCCACACAAACACAGGGAGGAGATGCAGACTCCACACAGAAGGCACCCCAGCCAAGAATCAAACCAGAAAACCTATAGCTGTGAGGCAACAATACTACCACTGCACCATCAAATATGCAAGGACTTAAACAATCAGAAACCTGAAGTCTGAAATTCAAATGCCTGTCAATTTTATTTAACATTTGTTAATCAGGACAGTCTGACTTGGAACAAAAAAAAATTTCAGCAGAGGTCCAGGAAGAAATAATGCAGACATGTCTTTGTAACATCGGAGGACACAAGAGCAAACCCACACAAACACAGGGAGAAGATAAAGACCCCACAAAGAAGGCACCCCAGCCAAGAAGCAAACCTGAGAACCTACAGCTGTAAGGCAACAATGCTACAACTGCACCATCAAATATCAAGCATTGCAATATTTACAAACCACAGATATTATGAGGAACAGATCAGATCAAATATGAGGCAAAAATCTGCAGTTTTATTTTCACAAATGGTGGTGGGTAGGGAATTCAGGTCTTTAACATCTGCATACAAGGTACAGGGTTCAAGCCTGAGGTATTCCCTACCACACACACACACACACACACACACACCTGTAGAAGTTGTCATGAGAGTCTAATCAAGACAAAATTAAGTGTAGAAGAATAAAAATATTTCAATGCATTGGCTGCATGACAGCTTAATATCTAGATGGAAACAAAAAAGGTTGTGAGGCATGAAAAAATAAATTACTTTTTTTTAAATACATTAATGGAATGCCAGTCAAAATCAAGTATAAGAAAAACAAGCAGCACTCAACTCAAACCACTTCTTGCACTGCAGTTCTAATTATAATTTATATTCAGCTTTATTAAAGTAACAAGTAACAACATGCTGAAAGTAGAAATCTCTGATGCCCCCACTTGTAAAAATGTTCCTTATTCAAAAAAAGACCTGCTGCCTGACATCTACTTGTTTCATGGGGAAAACATGATCAAAGTAAAAAATGAAAAAGCAAACAAGAAATAAGCTCAAGATACATTGCTTAAAAGGATTACTGTACAGGTTATGGACCACGCGATTGGCATTCGGTTTACGGGTAAAGCCTGCAGAGATGACTGGAAGTCTCCAAGTGTAATGAGACTCTTAAAATAATGTAATTCTGTCCTTTATTACAAATACTGGCATATGCATTTCAATACCCACGGCTTATACATTATCTAGTTAAGTATTCTCTACATGGCAACAGAAAGGCTTTCAATGTTGGCAATTCTTTAACAGTATGCTTATTAAAGCTTACTTGCATCTTGCAATCTCAGCCAAGCTTACCTGATGGTCATTAAAGTATTGCTACTTAAACACAGAGCAACAGGCACTTTGAATAATAAGCATAAATGAACAGTACAAAAAATATGACAGAAACCAGACCATTCTGTAAAAATCAAGGACAGATGAAAAGCCACTCTAGTACTTGTGTCTGCCTTGGATGGGTGGGATTCTCTGCACATTTACACTGCATAACTACTCCTTGCCTTGCTTCGACACATCCAGAGTCACTACATGGGGGAGTGGGGTGTAACAAGTATGTCACTGTTTGAAATGTCTTTGGCTGACTTGTGATGGCCCTGACACATTTGTCATACCTCTCAACCTCAGAGCAAGAAATCTGGACAAAGCCATACAAAGAAATGGGACAAAGGCCCAAAAATAAGGACAGTTTTTAAAATATTGCTCTTATAAACTTAGAAAGCTAATAGAGGTCTTGCATTAGTATGAATTTTCTGAATGGTATGAAATCTGAAACTTAAATGTCTGTCATTATTTTCTAAATTCAGTCTTTAATTATTTGTCACTAATTTGCCAAAAAACACAATTTTATGAAAAATGGAACAAAAATGTGATGTAAAAATATAAAATAGCAACACAATACAGCTGGGAACCTGTCAAAGAAGGGACACTTTAATATTAGTACGGCTAACTTGAGCAGCTGACAAAATAAAATAATCTACATGCATTTCTGAAATAAAAGTAATCTGATTATTACATTTATTTCTTAATTATAAACCCTCCATGCTTTCTTCCAAAAATTGCTATTTTGCGGAGGGATCATTAGGGGAAGAGCAACATTTTGAGTCAAAATCAGGGACAGTTCAGAGGTTTGGCTATGCCTAATTCTATAAAGCAATGTATTTGCATGCACCTCTCAACCTGTTAATGCAATAAATCTGGACAAGGCCAAATATATTGGGGGAACATATAAACAGTGCTAAAAATTGCTCTTGTATAAACTGGGACATAAATCTGGACAAGGCCAAATATATTGGGGGGAACATATAAACAGTACTAAAAATTGCTCTTCTATAAACTGGGACAGTTGATAGAACAGGTCTTACTTTAGCATGCATTTTTCTGAAGGTTATGAAGTCTGAAACTAGGTGTGTCATTATTTAGTGACTTAATTCCTAAATGATTTGCCAGAAAACCACAAATTTTTATGAGGAACAAACCAAAAATAAGAAGCAAACAATCTATTCATTCTTTGAAAATCTGGACAGTTGGGAGGTAGAGTTCAGCTGGGGTTGTCTAAGTTTGCCGCCCTTCCCCCTCACAAAACCATGGTCGAATGGAGCCTCCCTGCAGCCATTCCAATGATCCATTACTTTGCTATTTCACTCCATTTACCATAAACACTAATGTGCATACTGATTTACTTCTATGATGATTTGAACTTCATTTGAAAGGTTTATTTTTGCATTTTACAGCACAAACACTAAGACATCTGCTAAACAAACTTGACATTAAACCTTCTCTGCCCTTGAAACTCACATTCATTGAAACATTAAAACCCACATTCAAAGAAAATACATTTTACCCGTGGCAGATAAAAATTTATTCTGGGCTGTTTTCAAATCATAGGCCCCTTGCATATGAAAAATACATGTGCTCTTTGATACACCTTACTATTGCTTTGAACATTTTTCCAGTAAACAATGAAACAAAACTGTCCCATTCAGAACATTTCCATCATAAAAGTCTACTCAAACTTCTACAGTCCACTATTATCAGTAAATATGCACAATTCTACAGTCCACCATTATCAGTAAATATGTACAATCTCTGAAGTAGTAAAAAAGTAATCTAAATAATTCCACATTAAATAAATCTGTAATGAAGAGGTTGGTGCTAGCAATCACCTTTATATTTCATGGTTTCATCGAAAAATAAAGTGTCTGATGCCCCTGTGGAATAAATTGCCTAAATTACATTAAAAATAAGCTAGTAATATTGCAATAGGAAATGGATGGCAAACTGATAACAGGGTCATAGTAAGTATCTTAATTTTCAGTACGGCAGCATTCACCCCTTATGGGAGCAGAACCAACAACCTTCTGCATCAAAAGCAAGTACACAACCTTTTGTGCTATTAGCAATGTGAACTGACATAGCATAATCAGCACTAAACTTCTCTACCCCTGCAGTTCTCAGCTCCTTGTAAAATCTACTCAATACTCAACTGCATCTCAAATTCGCAGCACAAGAAGTCTGGAAAAAGCCAAATTTATTGGGGTGGGTCAAAAGGGCAAAAACCAGGGACACATTAAACATTGCTTGTATAATCTTGGAAAGCTGCTAGAATAAAATGTTGTGTTACCACCATACATTTTACTGCCAAGGTCCCTGTGCAAAAGAGTCAGAACAACATACCACTATGCCAAATCACCTGCTTTGTGAAAGAAAAATGCTGTGTTACCACCGTACATTTTACTGCCAAGGTCCCTGTGCAAAACAGTCAAGAGCCACATACCACTATGCCAAATCAGCTGCTTTGTGAAAGAGAGGAAGACTGAAACTTAAATGGCTATCATTTAATGAATTCAGTTCTCACCATAGCTGTCAACCTCTTAGCACAAAACACCTGGACAAACCCAGTAATGAGGGAATACAGCCCTCAAACATATTCAGTGAATTCAGTTCTTGCCATAGCTGTCAACCTTAGCACAAAAAAACTGGGCAAAGCCACTTACAGGGTATTACAGTCCCAAAAATAAGGACACATTTCAAATAGCCATCTTATAAACTTAAAAAAATTGCTATAATAAAAGGTTGTGCTACTATATATTTATTGCTAGAATAAAACATTGTTTTACTATGTATTTTCTGAAGAATATCAAGTCTGAAATTCAAATGCCTGTCAATTTTACTTCTGACAGAACAAAAACAATTTTCAGCAAAGGCCCAGGGAGAAATACTGTAGACACATGTCTTTGTAAAATGGCAGGACACCAGAGCAAACCACACAAACACAGGGATAAGATGCAGACTCCACACAGAAGGCACCCCAGCCAAGAATCAAACCAGAAAACCTATAGCTGTGATGCAACAATACTGCAACTGAACCATCAAATATGTAAGGAACTAAACATTCAGAAACCTGAAGTCTGAAATTCAAATGCCTGTCAATTCTATTTAACATTTGTTAATCAGGACAGTCTGACGTGGAACAAAAAAGAACAATTCTCAGCAGAGGTCCAGGAAGAAATAATGCAGACATGTCTTTGTAACATGGGAGGACACAAAAGCAAACCCACACAAACACAAGGAGAAGATACATACCCCCCCCACAAAGAAGGCACCCCAGCCAAGAAGAAAACCTGAGAACCTGCAGCTGTGAGGCAACAATGCTACCACTGCACCATCAAATATCAAATATTGCAGCATTTATAAACCACAGATATTATGAGGAACAGTTCAGATCAAATATGAGGCAAAAATCTGCAATTTTTTTTACAAATGGTGGTGGGTAGGGAATTCAGGTCTTTAACACCTGCATACAAGGTACAGTGTTCAAGCCTGAGGTATTCCCTACCACACCACCATGAGCCTAACCACCAGTATACCAGGGGCATTTTCACACACACACACACACACACACACACACACACACACACACACCTACCTGGTCCTGTAGTAAATCCCTGTCCGCAAACCACCATTACTTCCATAACTGTCCACAAAACCCGCAGAAATCTGACCTTGCCCTTCACGAGATCTTCCTCTGAAGACTCGAGATTCTTCTCCTGACTGCCGACATTGCAGTCCGACGCATTTCCCCAGGCAGTCTATGCAGTTTAAACCTGCATAGACTTGTGGGAGCGCTCCTGTTCACGTGTCTCAATCAGGCCTGCTGCTGAGACAATCTGCGCATGCTCCAGACTGTCTCAGCAGCAGTCTGGACTAGTGTGCATGTGCGAAGTCCGTGAAATTTTAAAATATTTTTTCTTTTTATTTTTTTATTTTGTTAGTTTGAAGTTGAGGGGGCTGCAGTCCGGCAGTCCAATAGCACGGGCCGCCCCTGGTTAGTACACTCAATTTCTGGCTCACTGATGTTTGTAATGTAACAGAACATGCAGAGGATTTAATCAGGACATTTTATGGCTGTATTATTGGGCTTAAACACTTTTCTCATGCTTACTCACATATATCATGTAACAATACATGCAGAATATTTACTAACCTGCCTGGTGGCGCAGCCTATCTGCATAGGCTTTCTGCCTCATAGCACGAGCACCTGCAGCTGTGGAGTAAATAAAGGGATATTGAGACATACCAATCCATTATTTAGACTATATTAGCTTATCTTACATACTGCATTCCATGGCTACCTACTCAGTAGTGGGGCACCCCGCATTTGATGGGCCTCCTGGATCCACTGATTTAGAAGGTCCTGCTTCCACCTCTTCAGGTCTGCATGGTAGTGATGGACCTGCTCACCAGTCTGAGGGACACCTGTGGCACTGGTGAGTTTATGAGCTAACCGGTTCCATGCCTCCTCCTTATACTCCGTTCCTTGGAACTGGCCCTGCAGGAGTCGAGTCTCATGCCGATGGACTAAGAACCAAACCATATATCTTGACTCCTCAATGCCCCAGCATTGCGCTCGAAAGTGTGTACCCCCTCCAGCACCAGACATTCTAACTGCAGATGGGAGCTCCAATCAGTTATGGTGAGTATTCCTGCCTATGCGGCTTAAATATGCCGCATTTCCCCTCACTTTTCTGTGATTGGCCATTTTTGAATATTCTCGGCTGACTGCAGACATGCTTAGCAATGGTTAAGCAAACATTTATTACTATATATATGTTAAAAGTGGATATTTATCTTAAGCTGTCATGGCTTAGTGGTTCAGTACTTTGATTATGGTGCATAGTGTCCTGGATTCAAACCTTATCATTGCATTTTATTTTACTACTGTCCAGACAAGTTAGGGGGTGTGGCTGTGTTTAAGCAACTTTGCTCTATGTTGCTAAATGTTGCCCGACGGTGTGCTGGTTGGCGCAGCGCGCACCTCTGCGCAAACCGATTGTGCTGCGTAAAGCGCTATTTAGCTTTGGGCAACTATTTTGCGCTGGGTAAAGCGCAATTTAGCTATGGGCAACTACATTGTGCTGGGTAAAGCGCGAGTTAGCTATGGGAAACTACATTGTGCTGGGTAAAGCGCGAGTTAGCTATGGGCAACTATATTGCACTTGGTGAAGCGCTGCTTAACTGCGGGCAATTTCATATTGGGATCCTTTAAAATATTTATTTTATTCACTGATACATTGGCCATTGCACTGCTTTTTAGTTGTGTTTAAACATATATGTTGGGTATTATTCCATATACTGATTTAAAAAATAAATAACCCAGCCACTGGGGATGCACAAGCCAATGCATTTCTTTGTGCTGGTCCCAAGCCCAGATAAATGGGGAGGGTTGCATCAGGAAGGGCATCCAGCATAAAACCTCTGCCAAAAATTACTGATGCGGAGAAGTTTTCATAATTACATACTGGATCGGTCGAGGCCCGGGTTAACAACGACAGCCACCAGTACTGTTAGCCAACAGGGTGCTGTCAGAAATTGGGCTACTGTTGGCCGAAGAAGAAGAGGAGGGGGAAGGCATGCCTGAAGGCAGGAAGAGAGGAGGAAGGTTAGGAGTGTAGTACTGAGGGTAGGAACTTTGAATGTTGGCAGTATGACTGGTATAAGGAGAAAGCTAGCTGATATGATGGAGAGAAGGAAGGTTGATATATTGTGCTTGCAAGAGACCAGATGGAAGGGAAGTAAGGCCAAGTGTAAAGGAGGCGGGTTCAAATTGTTCTATCATGGTGTGGATGGCAGAAGAAATGGGGTAGGGGTTATCCTAACGGAACAGTATGCCAAGAGTGTTTTGGAGGTGAAGAGAGTGTCTGATAGAGTGATGTTTATGAAGCATGAAATTGATGGTGTAATGATGAATGTTGTTAGTGCATATGCTCCACAAGTTGGGTGTGCGATGGATGAGAAAGAAAAATGTTGGAGTGAGTTGGATGAAGTGGTGGTGAGTATACCCAAGGGTGAGAGACTAGTGATTGGAGTGGACTTCAATGGGTATGTTGGTGAAGTGAACAGAGGGGACGAGGAAGTGATGGGTAGATATGGTGTTAAGGAGAGGAATGCAGAAGGTCAGATGATTGTGGATTTTGAGAAAAGGATGGACATGGCTGTGGTGAATACATATTTTAAGAAGAGGGAGGAGCATAGGGTGATGTACAAGAGTGGAGGAAGATGCACACAGGTGGATTATATCCTATGTAGGAGGGCCAGTCTGAAGGAGATTGGAGACTGTAAAGTGGTGACTGGGGAAAGTGTAGTTAAGCAACATAGAATGGTGGTATGCAGGATGATTTTGGTGATCAAGTAGCGGAGGAGGAGTGTGAAAGCAGTGCCAAGGATTACATGGCGGAAGTTAAAAAAGGGTGATTGTGAGGTGGAGTTCAGGGAAGAGTTAAGACAGGCACCGGGAGGCAATGAAGAGTTACTGAATAGCTGGGTAACTACAGCAGAGTTAGTAAGGGAGACTGCTAGGAAGGTGTTTGGTGTGACATCTGGACAGAGGAAGGAGGACAAGGAGACATGGTGGTGGAATGAGGAAGTACAGGAGAGTATACAGAGGAAGAGGCTGGTGAAGAAAAAGTGGGATTGTCAAAGAGATGAAGAAAGTAGACATGAGTATAAGGAGATGAGGCGCACGGCAAAGAGAGAGGTGGCGAAGGCTAAGGATAAGGCATATAAAGAGTTGTATGACAGATTGGACACTAAAGAGGGAGAAAAAGACCCATACCGATTGGCTAGACAGAGGGACAGAGCTGGGAAAGATGTGCAGCAGGTAAGGGTGATAAAGGACAGTGAGGGAAACATACTCACAAGTGAGGAGAGTGTGTCGAGTAGATGGAAAGAGTACTTTGAAGGGCTGATGAATGAAGAAAATGAGAGAGAGAGAAGGTTGGATGATGTGGGGATAGTGTATCAGGAAGTGAAGCAGATTAGCAAGGAGGAAGTAAGAACAGCTATGAAGAGGATGAAGAATGGAAAGACTGTTGGTCCAGATGACATACCAGTGGAAGCATGGAGGTGCTTAGGAGAAATGGCAGTGGAATTTTTAACCAGATTGTTTACTGAAATTTTGGAAAGTTAGAGGATGCCTGAGGAGTGGAGAAAAAGTGTTTTGGTACCTATCTTTAAGAATAAGGGTGATGTGCAGAGCTGCAGTAATTACAGAGGGATAAAACTGATCAGTCACAGCTTGAAGTTATGGGAAAGAGTAGTGTAAGCTAGGTTAAGAAGGGAGGTGATGATTAGTGATCAGCAGTATGGTTTCCTGCCAGGAAAGAGCATTACAGATGTAATATTTGCTCTGAGAGTGTTGCTGGAGAAATACAGAGAAGGTCAGAAGGAGTTGCATTGTGTCTTTGTGGACTTAGAGAAAGCATATGACAGGGTGCCTAGAGAGGAGTTGTGGTATTGTATGAGGAAGTCAGGAGTGGCAGAGAAGTATGTAAGAGTGGTACAGGATATGTACAAGGGTAGTGTGACATTGTTGAGGACTGCAGTGGGAGTGGCAGATACGTTTAAGGTGGTGGTGGGATTACATCAATGATCAGCACTGAGCCCTTTCTTATTTGCAGTGGTGATGGACAGGTTGACAGATGAGATTAGACAGGAGGCCCTGTGGACTATGATGTTTGCAGATGACATTGTGATATGTAGTGAGAGTAGGGACCAGGTTGAGGAGACCCTGGAGAAGTGGAGATATGCTTTAGAGAGGAGAGGAATGAAGGTCAGCATAGCTAATACAGAATATATGTGTGTAAATGAGAGGGAGGGTAGAGGAATGGTGAGGATGCAGGGAGTAGAGCTGGTAAAGGTGGATGAGTTTAAGTACTTGGGATCAACAGTTCAGAGTAATGGTCAGTGTGGAAGAGAGGTGAAGAAGAGAGTACAGGCAGGGTGGAATGGGTGAAGAAGAGTGTCAGGAGTGATTTGTGACAGACGCGTACCAATAAGAGTGAAAGGGAAGGTCTACAAGAAGGTAGTGAGACCAGCTATGTTATATCGGTTGGAGACAGTAGCATTGTCGAAAAGGCAAGAGTCAGAGCTGGATGTGGCAGAGTTAAAGATGTTAAGATTTGCACTGGGTGTGACTAGGATGGACAGGATTAGGAATCAGTATATTAGAGGGTCAGCTCAGGTTGGACAGTTTGGAGACAAAGCAAGAGAGGCGAGATTGCATTGGTTTGGACATGTGCTGAGGAGGGATGCTGGGTATATTGGGAAAAGGATGCTAAGGATGGAGCTGCCAGGTAAGAGGAAAAGAGGAAGGCCTAAGATGAGGTTTATGGATGTGGTGAGAGTGGACATGCAGGCGGTTGGTGTGAAAGAGCATGATGCAGGGGACAGGAAGAAATGGAAACAGATGATCTGCTGTGGCGACCCCTAATGAGAACAGCTGAAAGAAGATGATGATGACTGATTTAAAAAATAAATATGAAAGGAAGTGGTGGGACTCAAACCATGAATGCCTCTTCTTTGTGTGAACACTCTACCATTACGCTATTGCAATTTTGTGTGATTTGTATAAACTTTCTTTTTTATGCTCTTCCATGTGAGAATTGCTAACTGTAGCTAAGCAATGGGCACACCCGCGCACACACGCGCAAATATGGGCAGCTATTTTGAGTATTTAAAAAAAAGTTATGTTTATGCGTTTTAGATGTGTGATGGGGGTTTACAATATCAGGCAGTGAGGTGTTGGGTGCAGGGACATTTTAGCGGACTCGCTCTTGTTTATTTCCTTTTTTTTTTAAACACTTGCAGGGGCGTGGACATTTAGACTGCTCAGCAGTCGGACACGTCCCCTGCTTTCTTACACGGTCCGTGTAAGACTTACAGTTGAGTCAGCGCGCCCTCATGCATATTCATGGCACGCTGACATCATACCGTTCAACTGCAGCCTCCAAGTAAGACTTATTAAGTCTTACTACACAGAGGATTCGTGAATCCGGGGGTATATGAAATGTGTGCCATTTAAAACTTTACTAAAGTTACTTCTACACTTTGTAAGTGTATTCTGGGTGACACACTCAATGCAGGTAAGGTAGTCTGAACTGCTGTTGTATCTTCCTTCTCCCTCTCACTAATCTCTCACAGTTGCAATCCATTAGCAACCAACACTAAGGTGGTGCCTACAGTATATTTACACCTGATACACAAAGTCAAAAGTTTGGGATTCAGCAATTTTAATGAATTCACACCTCATTTGCATATTTACTGTGTTCAGAGGACTGAATCTATACTATAAAATGGTAACAGTGTAGCTAGGGAACTTGAAGGTGAGGAGACGCGTATTTGGAGAGCACAAAAGATTACTCCCTTTATTTGCATGGAAGGCTTCTGCTCTTGCTAAGGTATGATTGTGTTTTTCAAGTACATTCTAGATTTTGTAAAATTTTACAAAGTATATATATATATATATATATATTAGAAAATGGAACTTTTATCTGTATGCACTTGTTATAGTTCACTGCTGGCATAGGCAGCAGGCATTTACTTTATCAGATAGACAGCATCAAGTGTTGTTAAAATTTGCTATCTTACAATCTTCTATGGCATTTCATGGAAATGTAATGTACTATAGTGTCAATGACGCAGGGCGTTATGCTTCTAAGATAGCCCATACACACCTCCAAGGGAGTGATGGGTACAGTGAGAGGTGACTGGCAATCATATAAATTTTACTTTTCTGTTTAAAGCAGATGTAACAATTGAATTATGTGGTATTAGTTGGTTCATACAAACTTTAATTGCTTGGTATTTTGGAGTTGGGGAGCCAAGTAGCATTTGTGTGTTGCCACAAAAAAAGTTGTGTTTCAAGATTTTTCTCTTGAAAATGGTTAGGCATCTTGTTATTTCAGCGGCAAACAATACATTACTAAAGTGGTATTCCTTGTTTTGGACCAAGCACTGCTTTTTGTGAGTGTGATATGGTACAAATGCATCTATCCTTTGATTTTAATAACTGAAACTGTGTTTCCAGTATTTAGTGATGAAAATATATATGTGTATATGAGCAGGAATGTACTTATATATTTATGTGCTGTATCCTTCTCTGTTTTATGCCACATAGGATTATGTCACCTAAGTGTACAAATCCATGTAAACCCCCTTTCAGTGACTCAGAAAATGATATCATAGTGCAGGCATTCAGGCACCATGGTACCTTTTTGCTTGAGAGAGGACATGGGGATATGACTTACAGAATGTAGATTTGGAACCAGATAATCAGTGATGTGAATGCCATAGGGAGATGCACCAGGACTTATAAGAGCAGCTGCAGTTGCTCATCAACAACTGACTATGGGGGGGGGGGTCCTGTTACCTAGCCACTACTGACACCAAATAAAAAGTTCCTATCCACTGTCAGAAATCCAGAGGGCTCAGTGGAAACTGCACACCAACATGTGATTGCTGTCAGTGTTGTTATTTTTAGAAGGACAAGTATGTCCCAGGAGGAGGTTCTAGATGAGCTTACATATGTCAAGGTGTAAGATTTGGGTGTATATTAAAATATAGAAAAATTAACTAATACTTCATGTGTTTTTTTATGAACCTATTGATACATTAATAGACTTAATGACACATTTGTTCATTACACATAGGTTGTGGGTGGAAGTGTCAGCCATGTGTCAGTTAAAACTATTGTTAACAAATGTATAGGCAAAACTGTTTATTAGCTGTCCCCTATGTTATTGCAGTTGTGATGTTTAATTTGTGTCCTTACCTTCCTTCATTTCTTCCAGGACTCATCCTCCCTACCAAGTATGGAGTCATCTGCACATGGAAAGCCAAACATTTCCTTTGATTATTGTTGACCATTTGTAAGATATATACATTTATCCGTATGAGTGAGGTGGGTGCAATGAGTGTTGTTTATTGCTGTACCAGTTGCGATAGTGGGACCAGTGTTAGTTTGTTATCATATAAATTGTTTTAAATATTTAGTGTAATATTAACTTTGCTCCTATGTTTGTTGCTAATTATCAAAGGTGATCCTGACAGTGGAAGAGTAGGACTCTTACCACCTGATGTCAGAGTATCGGCAGATTCTGATGATGATGGTGGCCAAAGAGAGGCACACTCATAGGGTGCAGAGGTTGAATCTGACACTGAGGTTTCCATTCAGCCATCCCCTGTATTTCCCTCAGACACAGTCAGTAGGCCTACACATACCTATTCCACCAAGCCCTCACATATTGGACAGGTGGAATGTGACACACTTGATCAGAGTAGTGTAATTGCTGCAGCTTCAGTCCCAGTGGACTCTGGCCATAAGCAAAGGTGGATGAGGTGTTACTCAAGAGGGTTGTTAGGAGTGCTTGGAGGAGGCCTGCTGTCCAGCATCCACCTGATCCTGGTGTGTCTTTACATGCCACTCGGCATATGTTTAGGGTCATCATGGAGGTGCAGGCACATTCTGCTAGGGCCTCTGAGAACTTGCTTAGGGTTGTAGATGTGGTTTAATGGATTGGGTGAATAACATGATGGAATGGGCAGTGTCTGTGATGAACATCTGCTGGGAGGGGGAAAGCATTCACAAGGAATTATGTCAGCAACATCATCTGATGTTAGCTAATGTGGCCATGCTCAATCACACTCCCATAGTGGCACTATTTCCACTACTCCATGAGTGGTTGAGGTCTTCACACTCAGACATGGTAGACCATGGGGTCATGTCTCTGGGCATACTTGTGAGGAGAGCTCATTCAACAGACATCAGTCACATTTAGACAACAGCAGCACATCTGAACATGGGCATGGATATTCCAGTGCAACTCCTGGCAGAGCCAGTTCTTGCACCCAGGGACAATGACAATGAACTGTTATCTCTACCATGTACAGTTCATGCCTGTCTGGTATACCACGATGTAGAGCTAGCACAGAGGTTGGGTGTGCTCTTACAGACACTCACACACACACATTTCACACACAGATGTCACCTTGAGTACGCATACAGACACACACATATAACAGTTATATGGGTAATTTCATGAGGCTTACAGCTTATTCTATCTCAGTGGCGATTTGATAATTTATCTAAATTTCTGCCTGCCTGTCTTTCTTTCTCACATTCACTCATTACCTTTTGTCTCGGCCTTGGCTTTCTGGCCCCCCAAACAACACTCTGTACAAATGATGATAACTGTGTCATATCCTTGAGTTTATCTTTTGGATTCATGGATACAAAAGTCTTTTGTCTGATGCCCAGGGTGCATAGCTGACTGATTGCTTCGTATATGTGATGTTCATTTGAAAATCATACTGCTTTCTTACAGGTGTTTGTATTGTGTGTATCTTTGATGCATGAAGTGTGCTAGTTGATAGAGAACACATCTACTGACATAAGTCATTCTTGTCACATATTGATGTCATTGCTGTAAAACTCACCCACCTTCTACTTAGGTGCATTAGCAAATAACTGTATGCAAGGATCTGCCATTCATTTATGTTCATAGCCATTTATTTTCTTATTCCAGGTTCAACACTTACCTTGATAGTCCGATAGTTGCAAGTGTTTTAATTCTAGCCCGATTCTGTGTGATGCTAGCAGTATGCAGCCCTTACATGGGTAAGTAAAGGTTATGAGCATTGCCTGGCATCAATTTTACTGTACGCTTGTGCATAGGATGAAAGTTGTACCCCCTTAGGTGGTGAGCATGTGTGCTATCCATTGCCTCTTGGCCAGGGTAAGGGCATATTGTGCACACCTATGTTTACTGACACACACAGTGGCTGGTGTTTCCCCCTCTGACTACTCATCATGTGGCTGTGGTGACCTTGCCAGTGGTGGTGGGATGTATGC
The DNA here is from genome assembly GCF_019279795.1 of Protopterus annectens. Classification (NCBI taxonomy): domain Eukaryota; kingdom Metazoa; phylum Chordata; order Ceratodontiformes; family Protopteridae; genus Protopterus; species Protopterus annectens. The sequence goes on from NC_056741.1 coordinate 995,455,452, forward strand.
CCCTTCACCATGGTGTTCATACTGAAGCTGTTTTCTCAGGATAATATTATGAAGGATACCACATTCAGGAAAAATGTCAGCACAAATACAAGAACTGTACTGCAGGGATCCCCCTGAGGTTTCTAGGCACTGGAACCGTGACTTTAGCAGCCCAAACACACACACTGCGATATTTCTTGTTTATGTATGTGCCTCATTATAGCATTCTTCAGTGGGTGTTTGTGCATTTCTGATGGGCATCATCAGCTAAGGTTCGAGATCATACACTGCATCACCCAGTGAATGATCTTGTGGGATATCCCCCCTAGAAAATCCCTGATAAAGTTTACAGGTGTGCCAAATCTGGGAGTCATGGTAACTGCTGGCTTGCCAGCACACACATTCAGGATGATTCCCCCAGCATTACACATGACCTGACAGCTAATTAAGTAAAAGCCCTTTATGTTTATGTATACTATTCTCTGTTCCCCTGGTGGTCTTTTGATTTCAATGTGCATGCAGTCAAAGGCACCCAAGACTTCAGGGAACTGTGCTACTGGGTAGAGATCCTGCATAGTTGTAGCGCTGTCCTGAAGTGTTCGGGGAAAATGTATGTAGTCATTGGCATGTTGTAGCATCGCATTCCAGAGTTGATGTAGGATCCTGGATGTTAATACCTGTGACACCCCCAGCATTTCCCCTGTTGGACTCTGGTAGGTTCTCTTAGCTAATATTCTAAGTGATACACATAACTTTGTCTCCACAGGTATTGGTTCCCCTTGGTTTGCCCTTGCTCTCAGTTGAAGACACCACATTTTGCAGAATTCCTGTAATGTGCACCACATGCAGATTGTGAAAAGTTAAATGGGGTCTAAACACCTTCCTCCTTCTTGGCTGAGGTCTATTAGCAGCAGCAGCAGCATAGTCTTGGGCCTGTTGCACATACACATGCAGAAGAGTAACAGCCGCTAACATTCTTTCCATGTAGAGTAGTTTCTGTAGCTGTATTTCAATAGGTTTTGTAATTTAAGGCCAAAACTTACATTGAGTATACACAATTGCTTTATTGCTTGTTGAAAAGCTCCTCCATCTTAGATTGGTTGATTAGCATACAATTCAGCTGCTTATGCTATCATTAGCATGCCACAGTGTTTATTGTATTTGCGTAGCACTACACAGTGTGTAGAGCTGCTTACTGAATACAAAACGGTGCGCTGCCATGTAGGCTTTATTGAATTTGCACTGCAGTTTATTTTCATTAGAGCTAATATGCAAGATATGAGCTGTGAAACTGACTTTGGGGTGTAAAAATAACATTTTGGAAATAATTGATTGCATACCTCCAAAGTATAGTGTGCATAGTATATAAAACCTGAAGTCCATTGTCTCATTGGGGTATTCTTTTCAGACTAGTCACAATTTAAACAACACATTTCAACCTGTTACAGATGCTAGCATTATGATTTATAGTATTGTGTGTTTTTAAAAATTATTTGAGTGTTGTAGTATAAAACTAAATTGCAGTATTTGGGGTGGGTGGAGAGTGGGTGGGTTTTTGGAATGGATAGGGTAGGTGCAACTTAGAATAGAACAATGTGTTCACACACATATGTCAACAAAGAAGCTTTGCAGTATGTATCAGGTCATGTGGGATATTTCTATGTGAAAAAGTTAAACAAAATAAAACACCTCTTATTTTTAAAGCTTTTCCATGTTTTACTCTGTTCTAATGAAGGCTCTGGTCTATGACCCTTCACTTATGAGACCTATTTTTTGGAATTCACAACATTAAGGAATTTGGATGTGAGAGTCAGAAGCCTCCTTTAGATCACTGAAGTATCACTTTCATCAGAGACTCCTCACCATTTTATTTAAATTATGCTTTATCATACTGTTTCACATTTTTATGAGTGTTAACCTGTATTCATATTAAAGGGATTATTTGCTCATAGCTGACATCATTTGCACATTGTTAAATATTTAGCATGTAAGTCAATACATGTTAAGTGAAATTTGTTTACTCTTATTGAAGACTACAGAATAAAGGGAAGGAAGAAGAAGATGGGTTTGCAATGAAGTGCACGGTGAAACTTAATAACAATGGGATGTTGAAGTTAAAATGTATGTATCTCACTGGAGGTAGGTGAGGTGTCACAAATAAGAGTAACTGAAACTATGGCCAATCAAATTAGTAAAGGAGGACAAGGAGACATGGTGGTGGAATGAGGAAGTACAGGAGAGTATACAGAGGAAGAGGCTGGTGAAGAAGAAGTGGGATTGTCAAAGAGATGAAGAAAGTAGACATGTGTATAAGGAGATGAGGCGCATGGCAAAGTGAGAGGTGGCAAAGGCTAAGGATAAGGCATATGAAGAGTTGTATGAAAGGTTGGACACTAAGGAGAGAGAAAAGGACCTGTACCAATTGGCTAGACAGAGGGACTGAGCTAGGAAAGATGTGCAGCAGGTAAAGGTGATAAAGGATAATGAGGGAAACATACTCACAAGCAAGGAGAGTGCATTGAGCAGATGGAAAGAGTACTTTGAGGGGGTTGATGAATGAAGAGAATGAGAGGGGATAGAAGGTTGGATGATGTGGGGATAGTGAATCATGAAGTGCAATGGATTAGCAAGGAGGAAGTAAGGATAGCTATGAAGAGGATGAAGAATGGAAAGGCTGTTGGTCCAGATGACATACCTGTGGAAGCATGGAGAGGTTTAGGTGAAATAGCAGTGGAGTTTTTAACCAGATTGTTAATGAAATCTTGGAAAGTGAGAAGATGCCTGAGGAATGGAGAAAAAGTGTTTTGGTACCAATTTTTAAGAATAAGGGTGATGTGCAGAGCTGTAGTAACTACAGAGAGATTAAACTGATCAGTCACAGCATGAAGTTATGGGAAAGAGTAGTGGAAGCTAGGTTAAGAGGGGATGTGATGATTATTGATCAGCAGTATGGTTTCACGCCGGGAAAGAGCACTACAGATGCGATGTTTGCTCTGAGAGAGTTGATGGAGAATCACAGAGAAGGTCAGAAGGAGTTGCATTGTGTTTTTGTAGACTTAGAGAAAGCATATGACAGGGTGCCTAGAGAGGAGATGTGATATTGTATGAAGAAGTCGGGAGTGTCAGAGAAGTATGTAAGAGTGGTACAAAATATGTACTACGGTAGTGTGACAGTGGTGAGGTCTGCAGTGGGAGTGACGGATGCATTTAAGGTGGAGGTGGGATTACATCAAGGATCAGCTCTGAGCTTTTTCTTATTTGCAATGGTGATGGACAGGTTGACAGATGAGATCAGACAAGAGTCCCTGTGGACTATGATGTTTGCAGATGTCATTGTGATCTGTAGTGAGAGTAGAGAACAGGTGGAGGAGACCCTGGAGAGATGGATATATCCTCTAGAGAGAAGAGGAATGAAGGTCAGCAGGACTAAGACAGAATATATGTGTGTGAATGAGAGGGAGGATAGAGGAATGGTGAGGATGCAAGGAGTAGAGGCGCTGAAGGTGGATGAGTTTAAATACTTGGAATCTATAGTTCAGAGTAATGTTGAGTGTGGAAGAGAGGTGAAGAAGAGAGTACAGGCAGGATCGAGTGGGTGGAGAAGAGTGTCAGCAGTGATTTGTGACAGACGAGTACCAGTAAGAGTGAAAGGGAAAGTCTACAAGTGGGTAGTGAAACCAGCTATGTTATATGGATTGTAGACAGTGGCACTGACAAAAAGGCAGGAGTTAGAGCTGGATGTGGCAGAGTTAAAGATGTTAAGATTTGCACTGGGTGTGACGAGGGTAGACAGGATTAGTAATAAGTATATTAGAGGGTCAGCCCAGGTTGGAAGGTTTGGAGACAAAGCCAGAGAGGCAAGATTACGTTGGTTTGGACATGTGCTGAGGAGGGATGCTGAGTATATTGGGAAGAATGTGCTAAAGATGAAGCTACCAGGTAACAGGAAAAGATGAAGGCCTAAGATAAGGTTTATGGATGTGGTGAGAGAGGACATGCAGGCAGTTGGTGTGACAGAGCAAGATGCAGAGGACAGGAAGAAATGGAAACAGATGATCCACTGTGGCAACCCCTAAGGGGAACAGCTGAAAGATGATGAGTGTTTTCTCTAATGAATCCCATCTTTAATTTACATGTTTGAAATACATTAGCCTTAGTATCAGATTTGGCAGAGAAAGTTTAGATAATTTCCTTTGACTGGGTTTATTTTCTTAACACTGACTGATTTAATCATCTTCTTCTTCACAAGTTTTCTCCAACCCATATAGTCCAGAGTCATTGATTTTCTGATATAGATCTCTACTTCAGCTGTCACGGCAATATGCATTAACAATGTGATATGTATGTATATATTTATATGTATGTATGTATGTATATATATATATATATATATATATATATATATATATATATATATATATATATATATATATATATATATATATATATATATATATATATATATATGTGTGTGTGTGTGTGTGTGCGTGAATTAAGAAAGTATCCCTGATAATGAATGTCATAACATGTCAAACTGATGGCAACTGTTTGACTATGCTCATGTGCACACATCTGTGATCATTCCTATATCAATGGTCATTGGCCAAGGAAGGTTTATCTATATTTTTTACACATAGCACCCAAGAACTGGAGCACACTCATGTACAACACAGTACTCAGCCCATGTGCCACAGGAGCACTCTCACCATGACATTGGCAGAGCAACTTTTTGTACTGCCATGAAATCCAAACATACGTTGATGTCTCCATGCAACATATCAAGATATAATACTGATGCTATGTAATGTTTGTTGAGTGATGTCAGTACATTCACAAAAAATGATTCCCTGTGCTAGAATTGAGCATCTAGCTGTACAACTCCTCCAACTAATAATATGGCTATGAATCACATGCACCACAGTGAAACTGTCATCACAAGTGTTGAACTCCACCTATGTGAAATCATTACATAAGATTTACTTTATTTATCCAGAAATTTTTTTCTGATAAAATGGATGGGGAGGTCTCTTCACTCTATATGGACACATTACAACTGGGACTGTCTCATTCACGCAGAAAATTTAAGGACACAAATGTTTACAGTGACTCAATGCTAGTTTTGAACACTTGATTAAGTGTTGAGAAAAGAAAAACTATAGTGGGATCAATTAACATGCCACAGTATAACTGCATCACCAGTTGTGATATGTTTGGTTAAGTGAAAGCATTACATAATGTTAATGAATCAAGGAATATATGTCCCTGTAAATAATTTGCTGTATGTCAGACAACATTCCTTGATGGTAGGTATACCCAAACACATCTGTGGCCTCTTGCTGTTGTCATTGTGATGTTAGAACAACAGTTATGTACAATGGGGATATAATTGCATATTGGAACACATGCCTTACTTAGGCAGCAATATACATTACATCTTTTCATGTCCTCAGTCCTGAGGAGGTGTCTTACTGTAACTGGTCTGGAAGAAAAATCTAACCAAATGAGAGGATCAGTCTTCAATGCAGCATTTCAGAATGAAAATTAGAATAAACTTTTGTAAGAGGAAACAACATCTACACATGAACACTGGGACATAACACTGTTAACATGTACACTGAATGAAAGCAGTGAGGTCTGGATGTGAACTATATACCTAACATCACAAGCTACTGAGGTTTTGCTGAAGCCCAAGTGCTATTAAAGATTTATATTACAACTGTGACACTGCACATTTCAATGGATGACATCACCGTTGTCTATTACATTGGTGTTTCCACTAAAAAGTGGTTGTACAGCACAGCCACACTGTATAGAAATATATATATATTTGCGGGTTCCTGTCACTTTGTCGAACATTTAGGTTGTGGAATGTCTAAATGTAGAAACCTAAACGTCAAACGCTGAAAACCGTGATCGTACAATTACGCAAATTTTTTCTCAGGGAAAAATTTGCTTTGCTGTCATCGGGGATTTGCCTTTTTGCCCGATGTAGAGTGATCTCGGAGTTAACATATTTAGTTAGGGGGTGTGGGGGCCCCCCATGTCAGGATGTGTGGAGGTAGAAGTCCCCCAGTTGATTAGGGTTTTAAAGTGTGTTTTTTTTTTTGTTGGCCAAGCAAATTTTTTCACAGGGAAAAAATACGAGTAATTGGGCATCCATGGTTTTGAGATTTGACGTTTAGGTGTCGACGTTTAGGCGTTCGACAACCTAAGCGTTCAGCGTTCTAATACAGATCCCATATTTGCAGCCTGCTTTGCACAGTAAGAAGAAGAAACACACACTCACAGAAGACAGACAGCCTTTTATTCATACTCCCTACCTATCTACTAGCACCATCTCTATGCAAGTGTATTATAGGCATGCACCACATAAGAAGTCTGACTTCATGTGACCAGACTGCATCTTTGAATGGATGACATCAGCTGTGTCTTGCAAAGGAGATGTGTGTGCAAAACTGACTTCTACAGCCATGTATGAGTCTAAATGTTGTCAGTAGTAACAGGTGTAAGACATTCCTGCATCCATTACACACACACACACACACACACACACACACACACACACACACACACACACACACACACACACACACACACACACACACACACACACACACACACATGTACACAAAGTTCTGACTGCAGTATTTGAACTCCCTACCTATCTACAGACACAATCAACAAGATACACAGAAGATTGATGTTATGTCAGCCAGACTGTATCTTTGAAGGGATGATATCAGCTTTATCTAGCAAAGGAGATGTGTGTGTAAAACTGACTTCTACAGCTATGTAGGATTCTACATGCTGACATTTGCGCGTGAGTGCACACACACACACACACACACACACACACACACACACACACACACACACACACACACACGCACACAGGCACACACGCACACACGCACACATGCACACACGCACGCACACAGAGTTATGCAGTCCTTACTCCTCTATTCAAACTCCCTACCTGAATTCTGGCAAAATGTATACTCAAGTGTATTATGCTCACATGTCACAGAAGAAATCTGATCTCACTGAAGCCAGACTGCATCTTTGAAGGGATCTCATCAGCTTTGTCTTACAAAGGAGATGTGCATGTAAAACTGACTACTACTGTCATGTAAGATTCTAAATGTTGTCAATACATGTATAACACACTACTGCACCTATTTAGATTTTCATACACACAGTTGTAAGGTTTTCACTAGTGTATCCGAACTCCCTATTTACTCATGCAATCTGCATGCAAGTGTATTATATGCACACACCAAAGGAGAGGTCTGACTTTAGTAGTGAGAAAGTGCATTTTTGAAAGGATTACTTCATTGGTATATTGCAGACAGTATGCGTTTGTGAATAGAAGGGAAAAGCAGATGTGGGATTCATCTGACCATGTGGTTCTCCTGAGTGGGAGTCAAATGAGAACACCTGTTAAATTAATCCTCCACTGATGCAATGGTCCCACCATTTCACACATAAAATTTGATTGCTGGAAGATTAAAATACCTGCCTGTCTAGAAGACCCCTTATTTAATGCAAGTGCAACCACAGAAGTCAAATTTCTACAGTGCGAGAGTGTAATTTATAGAGGATAACATCATCGGTGTGTTGCACAGAAGATGATGTTGAAGGAAGGGTCTGACACTGATGTGGTCATACCACTCAAGTTTCTCCAGACTGCTAGCTGAATGAGGCCAGCAATGCATAAGGTCATACTTACCTGCCTGTATACACAACCCTTCCTGCACACAAGTTGATTGTTTTGAGATTAGAACCCCATACTTATTTAGTTACACAATCTAGAGGACACAGTACCTAACACAAGTGCCACCAATGAAGCTTGATTTCTGTTGTGTGAAAGTGTACTGTACATAGGATTTGGTTCTCATTCTGTAGTTAGAGAAGATATTGTGCTGTTGAAATTTTCATGCAATGCCATATCTGTTCATTGAAGGAGTAATTTTCTGCTCAATAATAAGCCATTAAGCAATTTCCATGTAATAAATTAATAACATGCAGGAGAAATAATTATCTGTGTTGAAAATTTCTTTCTAAAGTGCACTACTGAAAAATTAATGGTCACAGAAGATGGCAAAGTATTAGCAGATGTGTGTTTCTAATTTGTGGTGTTGACCCTGAAAAGTGAACAAGCAGAGTTCAGTGGTGCTTCCTAACAACCTCTGTGCAAATAAGAAACAGAGATAAAATGGTCTAAGTGTAATTAAATGTTGAACACATGTGTCTTATACTAATGTTTAACATGCCATTTATTTATTTATTTATTTATTTATTTATTTATTTATTTTCAATTTGATGACCGGGGAAATCCACTGGGCCTGTTTTAAGTGGAGGCCCGGGGAGAAAAGCTCCACATAACAAAGTGCAGTTAAAGATACAGCAATCTATACAAAACAGTTACAAATACAAAATATTTAAAGTAGGAGACAAAGTATTTGCAGTACTTACATAGACCAAAATATCTTGTGGATTTCAAGTGCAAATACGTTACAAGGAGAAAGAGAAAAAATGATTTACAGTATTTAGATAGAACAAAGTATCATATGGATTAGCAGTTATTGAGAATTAGCAACCCTTATAAGAATCCTAGATGCACAAGATGTAAAAGAGCTAGGTTGGGAGAATACAGTTCCATTTCCCATTTAGAAGAGAGGTAAGAATGAAGTAGAGTTTTAAAGTTGTCAGTGTTCTGCAATGTCCTTAGGGAGGAGGGGAGAGAATTCCTTTTTTGGCTAAGGAAAAGGAGAGAAGTTGTTCAGCAGGTCGCTTAGGTTTGTGGACAGTAATTAAGTTTTGGTGTCCAGATCTGATAGTCCTATTTGGGATGTATGGGGGTAGCATGCTAGTGAGCGTGGGGCATTTGGTGGGGTTGAATATTAGCCTGTGAGCTGTAGTAGGATGGAGGTAGTCCAGATAGTTAAGGAGTTCTAGGCAATTGTCACAATTTGTCTTGGCAGTACTTGCTCAGGTCTACACACTTTGCATGTCGTTCTGTACCTTTGACATGTTAGGGCAAAAGCTTTATTCAGAAATGAATTGTTGCGATTGCCTTCCCCGTTTGTGCAATATTAGACAGTGAGCAAACAGGGTTCGCGACATAAGGAAAAAAAGTAAACATTTCAACTTGGTAGGCCTTCTGTAGTACAAACAGGCTTAGTGGTGATGCATGGCAGTCATCACGCAGGACAGTACTGAGTGAAGAAACTCCACCTGTAACCTAAATTTCTCTGTGGCACAAGGTGTAAAGACAGTGAGCATAATGAAAAAGCAAAAGTGAAGCAGGGTTCACGTCTAGTATATAAATAATTTTACAAAGGGTGTCAGAATGTGATTATTATTAGTAATTTTGATCATGACAGTAACACTACATAGGAATAACTATCCTAAATATATTGATTTCCAAAATTGTGTCAGTAATTCTACCAAAATAAAGTTTTATACCTACTATATATCAGCCATGCTTCAACGAAAATCACAAGTTAATTGGGCATATAATTTGTTAAATATGAAAAGGATGGACTGTGTTTTGAAATAATTATTATGACTCTATATAACTATGTGTGTGTTTAGAGCAGGATGTCTTGTGAAGTGTGGGCATTGTGCTTCCTCACAGTAAGGACAGGAGCCAAATGATATAAGATGAACATTACATCCTTCAGCTTACTAAATTTGTTACAGTATAATGTGATGAGGCAAAAGAGGTGATGAAAGACACAGAGATGTTGAGACACATAAGAGCTTGTCTTATGGCACATTTATGAATATCTTTACGGTGTGTTTCTATTGCATGTTTCATCATTCAGAATGCATCCTGCTCTGTTCCATGAAATGACTGATATAGAGATAGAGAAGGTGGAGGAGTGACAACAACCAATACATCCACATACATCTGACTGAAGAAGGTGTAGGAAATTGGAAACATGATGCTGACATGAGGATGGTGATTTGTTGATAACATATGTAGCACACACACAAGTAATATTAATATGGACAGATAATTATTTATTTATTAACATTTGTTGACCGGGAATGTCCGACTGGACGCAGGTCCATTTTCTGCGAAGGCCTGGGGAGAAAAGCTCCACAAATTAAAATATTACAGACATAGTTACAGATTAAGAATCCTAGCAATTAAAATATTACAAACATAGTTACAGATGAAGGACATATTACATTCAGTAGATAACTAGCATCTGTTCTATCCACGAAGTCATAGCAGATATTAACAATTGTTACAATAAGAAGTTATTGCCATACTGTATAACATATGTCAGGATTCAAACTTTTGGCAATAGAAATAAAACTTTACGGACAGGTTGATTACCTCAGCTCACCACAGAGAAACTTATACTGTAAAAGCTTTCAATCAGACTTTGCAAGAGACTCTCACAACATGTTCAATAAAGGGATTAGGTAGTCAGCAGTATTCATTACATTTGCATAATCTAGCAGCCTAATAGATATGGAAGAGTAACTATATCACAGTTTATTAACTTAAGTCTGTTTTAGTATAGCACAGTAGACATATTGGTATTTGTGTTATGCTAGCCATGCCAAAGCGGTCTAAGGCAAAAACTCAACACATTTTCCAATAACACTTGAAATGCCATTTAGCATCACATGGTACACTTGCTCGTTGCCAGACCTCATGTAATGCAGGTTGGGTATGATACATACTATATACCTCATGCTGTCCTAACCACATAGTTGGGCCATGTGAGGTTTCAAGATGATTTTAACTAAACTATTATGCTCATCATAGACACGCAATTGAATTTTTAATTAACTATCATAACTGTCATAGTTAAACAGTTACACAACAATCAGCTGCGTTTCATAGGCCATTAATGAGATATGATAACTTTTTGAGTTTTGCTTTAGAGCTTGAGTTTCTCAGTTTATTTTAGAGGGTGATGATTATTTTTTACATTGCTTGTTTATACTCTGGTTATGCCATAGGAGTTTATTCATGAACTTGATGCTTTATTGGCACTTGATCAAGGACATTGCAATGATGCAGGCACTGAGGTGAAAGCAGAAACTCTCCACAAATACAGCAATGTTTGCCACTGAACCATCTAGGGAAGGTGAGCTCTTAAACTTCCTTAAATTATCAACAAGCTGTCCTAAGTTTGCAATGGTGAAATCCATAGATAGTTTAATTTACAGATGTTTCATAATGGGTTCTGATGGTGAAATCCACTGAATGGTGATCTAATCTGACCAGACTTGAAGTAACCGTGGGTGTAGTGTATGATGATACAATGATATGGTCCAGTAAATTCTGGCCCCTAGTAGTGAAGTGTACTATCTGATCTAGGGAGGTAACACTTATGAAATAAAAGAAGTGGCTTGTGCATTTCTTTGTAGAAGCATAAGTCTTCTATTGTATAAGCTATTTAAGTACTTTTCCCACCCATTGCTTTCCATAGATACATCCTAGAAAGCAAATTTCCCTATAAAATGGTCCATAAAATTGTATCCTGTAAAACAGTAAATACAGAGCAAATAACTTTCATGCCAGTAAGCTTAGAACAGCTAATTGGGCACTAAGTGGCAATACCTATAGATTTAGTAGACTCCAGTATTGTGTAAACATTAAAGATAGTAGAATTTAGTACTGTTTAGCAAAATCTGCCCCAATAAAGCACCCTTATTAGTCTGCACCAAAAAAGCACCCTTAATAACCTTCTAACCCCAATACACCACCTCCTTGTAGATCGCCAGTCAAAGGACTGGACAGCATGCATATGCAATTTCCAACCTTCTCTGTAGCCAACATAGTGGATAAGGGCATCTTCAGACAATATAACAATTGTCTCACATTTACTGACAACCCCTTAATCCTTAAACAAACAGTATGCGATAGGCGTTCTTACACAATGTCACTGGAGGCTAAACCCTTGCATACAAGCACACATCTGGTTGCAGAACCCACGCACAAAATACCTATCTCGCATAGCATGCATAGACTAATGTAGCTAAGGCTCATAAAAGCAATCTTCATAAACAACAAAGATTGCTTAGACTACCCATTGCCAAAGCTATGTCTAAGTAAGCCCAAAGGCACTCAGAAAAAACACCACCTAACACCATGCATACAGTCACACTCAATGGAACCCCAAACACTAGGCCTCTAAGGCAAGCAAATATACTTCCTAGAACTCTCATCATTAGACACCAGTGTAAGACATACTGATGCCCCTCTAACCAGGTTTAACAAGGTGAAGTTAACAGTTAGCTGCTTATCTGGAGCCAGGATCTGCCAAGTCGTGCACACACTTAAGTCATTACATCGCCGATACAATTATGATTCCATTATAGTCCATGTAGGTGTAAATAACTTGAGAAATAACTCCCTAGACGATATGAAGGGAAACATTATCGAGCTTTCAGGCTATGCATCATGGGCTTGTATGAGCCTAGCTTTGAACAGCATATTACCATCACTGAGGATGATGTCACAATATGAGCAAAATATGATTGATTTTTAAAAATTGGCTGTCTTTTTAATGTTATTCTAAGGGGATTTAATAATTTTGAACTTGGGAGAACATAGTTAACAGACCACGTCGCTTTGCTAAGGATGGCTGCTCCAGTGCCATCTAAGTTTTTGAATACTGGCAAAAACATTATTGACACCCACAGTGCCTTTTTTAGGCAAAGGCCAAATTGACAAGCCTACTGAAATAGCAAAATCAACTCAAATGAACCGCCAGGTGTTACTGCTCAATGTCAACAGCTTAAAAAAAAGACTTAGACTCCCTCCAAACCCTCCTCACACTCAAGAATACTGATATCTGTGCAGTTTCCAAGCCATGGTTTAAAGTAGCTGAGAGTACCCCAGCAGTGTAAGGTTTCAGTGCCTTCCAAACTTTTAGAGCAGTAGCTGCACGGACAAGGGCTAAATGTGGAGTCATCTCAACATACATCAGTAACAAGACTAACTCTAGGTTAGTCAAAAAGGATGATGCACTGGAGTTCCTCCATGTGCAGTTCACTGTAAACAAAATCCCATACTATATCCTAACCAGCTATAGGTCATCCGCCATGTCCCAAAAAGCTCACAATGTATACTTGGAGCTACTGGAGACACTTACCATCTGACCTAACACCCTACTCATGGGAGACTTTACCCCTGTGTAGAATGGGAATCCTACATGACCTCAAATCTACAGGGTCATAGATTCTTGGACTTTGTAAATATAAACACTCTTGACCAAATAGTGACTACACCTACTAGTGGCTCCAACATACTGGACCTTGTACTCACAAATATGGGAGAATACTGCACTCCCCCACCAGTGTCTCATCCTCCCTGGTAAGGTCTGACCATAAAACCGTCTCCATTGAGATCAAAATCAACTCCATAATCCCAGTAAATTTGGTAACAATTAGGAGCTATTCCAAGGCAAACTAACTTTTATTAATAGCTGGTTTGTCAAAATTCATTGCTCCTCTAATCCCTGAGAGCACAGCAGCCTATGTAAAACTGGTCTCAGAAACTGTATAAGCATGTCCATGGTTGCATAGAGGCAGCTGTACCTAACAGAAGTAAACTCAGAACTAACCCAAGAAACAAGCAGGCCTTGTGGCATCCCAAAATAAACAGGATATACAGCAAAATGAAAAAGAAATTATGGCAAAAATCAGGAAGGATAAATCCCATAAAGATAAAAACTCTCTCATCAAATTAAATAGTCAACTAAGAGGCTTAGTTAAGTCAAACAAAGCCAATGTTAAGGTTAAGATGTATTAAGATGTGTTAAGATGTATTAAGGTATTTAAACATGAGATCAGCATTATGGAGTTGTTCTGAAGAAGTCTTATGGGTTAAGACGAAACCTAGGTTAACAACTACTGCTTGCTTATGTACTGGTTTGTCGATTCGCAATAAAGTGGATTCTGGCTTTCTGACGTGGATTATTTCTCTTACTTTTGGTCCGAGTGTACGAGTTACTGCAGCCCTTGGTGTTTTTGATTAAGGTTAAGATGTCCTCCCAGGTGAAAGATAATTATAAGGCCTTCTTCAGCTATGTCAGAAACCTCAAGTTCAGCACACAGCAATGTGCTGAACTGGTTGTTAACGGTTCTATATTCACCAAGATTGGTGATATAGTGGACCTGTTAGTGGACAAATTCATTTCCAACTTTACTCCCCATTTTCACCACCAACCATCATCAAAGAAATGCCCTCAGACATAAATAAAGAGCACGTACTGTCTGTGCTCACTAAAGTCAAGAACACAGCCTCAATGGGCCATGATAACATCCATAAATGCTTCCTGAATAGTCCAAAATATGACTTATCAGGTACTGTGAAGTCACAGTTTAACTGTAATCTTAAAACAGGCTTTGTGTCATGAGAATGGATGACTACAATGGTCATCCCTCTTCATAAGGTAGGACCTTCAACAAATCCTGAAAATTACAGGTCCATTAGTCTGACTAGTCTTATTTGCAAATGCACGGAAGGAATTATCATGGAAATTGTTAACAAAGATGCTTACACTTATCAAAGGTATCAAAACTCATCAGAGATTTCAGATGCACAGCTAGGCTTAAAAAGCCCCTTGTGGTCGCTAGCCTAGTAAACATCTATGAATCTATAAAAGTGCAAGTATGCAAGCATTACTGATAATTTTTTTTTTTTGCAATCAACCTACTTTGTGATAGCAATTTGCATGTTGTGTTACCTTCCTAATCAAGTGCTGTGAGAAATGACATTCTGACACTCTTTTTTAAAAAGTAAGAGTTACATGGATTTGAACCCTAACTGTCTATGCTCTGTCTATAAACTCCCTGCACTTATACCTTGTGCCATAGCAACAGTCAGCCAGCAGGCTGATGTTTTCCATTGAGTACTATCTAAGATGCTGACATTCACTCATCACCTCTATGCCAGTTTGCACTATAGAAGGCTGCCCAAATAAAAAATTTCACTTTTTTCCTTAAGCACATAAGCTTGATTGCATGCCACTCAGAAGCAAGCTAGTGCAGAAGGCAAGAAACAGAAGAAGAAGAAAAAAAAACAGCATATGAAGCTGTGATACAAGTAAAACTTATGTTTTGATTTGTATTTTCAGCATTCCCTTCACACACTAGGGATTTGAACCCCAGAACAACTTTGTTATTGGTCCAAAGTCACCAGATTCACAGCTTGTACCACAGAGAGATGTAGTTTCCAGGTGGACTTTACTCACTCAATACAATGATATACAATACAGACAACATACAATTAGGACATAAAGTATGCCATTAAGAAGTACTTACTGCAGTGAGGTTTAATTCTACAAATTCATACATCATATGTGACAAATCTGTCTTAGTACTCATGTTAATCCTTTTCTGTCATAATAATTTACAAGCTGTCATATGATACAGCATCCCATGCTACTATTATTATTAATAAGGGCAACCAAGGACTGTTGAACAACACCTCTGCACCCTCAAGTGACCTGAGGTCCATTTAAGGTACAGAACATTCATCAAATAATTTAGTATATGCATTTCATGTACTACATAGTATTTTCCTATAGGGATTCTATATCCAGTTTAAAAAATATATCTGCAAGCTAGATTCAAACTCTGCATTACCTGTCCTATTTCTTTAAATTAATTCCATTTACACCTTGTGCTATAGTGACACTTAGGTGAGATTTAGAATGTATTCACTTACTGCTGTCCAGAGTTCTTAGAGAAGCTCACCTGTGCAAATCTAAAATGTGCTAATGATGGCATTCCAAATTAAATTTATCAGTTTATACCTTAGGCAGTGAATGCACATACTGTTGATAGTCCTATGTGTGCTTTGCCAAAATGTGTGCAAAGGATGAACAAAAAAAAAGAGAAAACATAAAAATTTAAATACTGACAAACAACCTGCAGCAATAATAATAAAAGCACTGGATGGGGAGATTTCATTATTTTGTCTGTTTAAAACCAAATCATCTGGATATGAGCCCTCAATTCAGTGCAGTAACAACACATACTCAGCTGTGCTTCTTATTCCTCTTTTCCACCAACACATAAAAGAGGTAAAATCAGAAAATGTGAATTCCATAGAGATCTGACTTACAAGATCATGAAATTATAGGTTTACCAGAAGAAAAATCATAAAATATTTTTTTCTCGTTTTCTTGAAAATGTCAAGATGAATGTGAGTTTGACAACATATTTAAGTTAATAACAGCCCACACAGCATTAAGGTAAGGTTGGCAATACTGCAGCTCTTTCTTCTCTTTATTTTCAGAGCATCTTCCCTTTCTCTTAGCTTAACTAACAGAAAATGCAATATCATGTGCATTTCTTTATATCTTTGTTTCAATGTGTAATATAGCTCAGCAGCATTGAAGAACAATTAGTAATGACAGGATGGAGAGTGTGCTATTATTAAAATATCAGTGTTACTAAGGTTTTCTCATAGGTCTCTCAAGGTCCTTCCTCTTATTTATAGGTCTATTTTCCATGACACAACCCCTGCAGAGACAAGAGTCTCTTGACTATTGCTTACTGTTGTACTCAGAATAATCATTAACACTTGAAAGCCCATAGCAGCAAACAATTGTCATTGATCCTTCCTGCAGCCCTAGGGTGTGTGCATGCAATTGTATAGCTCATTACATGATATTTACTTCCCCTAAATCAACTGAGAATTTTGGTATTCAAGAATACTAATGATTTAATACCTCATTTGCATCTTCACTATACTCAGAGGGCTGAATCTACACTATACAAAGGTAATCATACAGATAGGGAACTTGAAGGAGGAGGAGATCTTTTTGATACAGACTGTCAATGGTATTTACTTGGAGAAGAATTTTCACCAAATTTCACACTTTTTCCTAAAAATGCAATATCATTTTTTAACTGTGTGCATTTTTCATTCACTTTTGGCATACATAGTCCAAGTAAGTCAGTTCTTACTCTGCTTTCACAATTTTTTTAATGAATGGTATGAAATTTCACAGGTTAGTGCAGACAACTGCATTGTATTTACTTTCAACTTAAGTGTATTGTGCATGTGTAGCTAATAGAGGTGTTAGGCTTCTCAGATATCCCAGGGGACCACCACAACAGTGGAGAAACCAGTGATGATTGGCATTTCTACTTTGAACCATTGTCTATTTATTGATAATACTGTGACTCAGTACTCAGTTACACAACTGTTGTCCTCATTGCAGAAATGTTAACAGAATGGATGTAATGTTAATGTATTATAATTCATTTTTGGGGGGTAGTGGGCTCCCTTGTCTTGTCTGTAGTCATAAATGAGCATTGTATGTTCAATAATTTTGTCCTCTGAATGACTGCACAGATATTCTTTGAGGAAGAATAATTTCTCTATATGTTACAAATGTGTTTTGTCTTTTTTCTGTTTCAGGTTATACAGGATTAAGGCACCCAGACCACAAAAGCCACCATTCAGTGATGCAGAGAATGAGGTCATCATTCAAGCCTTACACCACCATGGATCCTCCCTGCTCAACAGAGGCAGAGGTGATATGCCTGCCAGAAAAAGCATATGGCAGGAGGTGGTCACTGACATAAACATGTTAGGTGGCCATGTCATAAACTATAATCAGGTGTGGCACCATCCCACTGATATGATTACAGTGGCCAACAATAGGGCAGCTGTGGTTGCACATGAACAGATAGCTACAGGGGGTGGTCCTGCTACCAAACCACTCCCCACTGAAACTGAGGAGTTCCTGTCCACTCTCAGAGATCCCACCAGCTCAACAGATGGTTCACCCAGACTCCTTGATGCTGGTGTTGCTGCTGTGGATGACTGGGCAGATGTGTCCCAAGAACAACTTCTAGGTATATATATAAGGCATTTACTGTCATTCTAGACACTTTTATGTTACAATACATGTATACTTCTTATATATCTGGACACACTGAGATGTGTTGCTTAGAAGATACACAGTCTAACAGAGTTTGTGGCTAGGAGGGGACAGGTAAGTCTAATAGATTTTGAGATATTTCTTAAGGGGCAGATGAGCAGAGCATTAGTCTATTGTCCTTGTGTCATTTGCATTGTGATGCTTATTAGCCTTCTTTCCACTGCCTTCTTCTTTTTCCAATGTCATCAAGATTACCATCTGAAAGACAATCTGTGCATTGTGAGCACAAACTTCTTTTGCTTAGTAATACCTAGTAGTCAAATGTAAGCTTGAGGAGAGAGTAATTATTGTATTATTTTAGAATCTGAAATTGTTTAATACCAGTTTTTAGAACACATTTTGGATTATTTCTGGTCCCTATTTTTCTCATTCTTTTTTTTGTTTCTTATTATCACAGGTGATCCTGGCAGTGCCAGCTTAGAACTCATATCACCTGATGTCAGAGTTTTGGTAGGCTCTAATGATTATGGTAGCGATATAGAGGCACAGACAGGGGTGCAGAGGTTCAGTCTAACACTTTAGTTGTGGCTCACAACTCCCTGACCTTATTTTGGGCACAGTCAGTTTGCCTACTCATATCCATTCCACTGATTCCTCAGATATAGGACAGGTTGAGGGTGACATAGTTTATGGGAGTAGTGTGGCTACTCCAGTAGCAGAGTTGGTTGAGTCTCCCTGTAGCCATCATGACTACGTGTTACCATTTAGGAGGGTTGTTAGTGGTTCTCCCAATTCTGGTGTATTACTTGCATCAGACAAATGTATAGGGCTATCATGGAAGAACAGGCCCATTCCACCAGGACACCAGAAGAGAGAGTGTGAGTCCTAATTGTGGTGCATTTTGATATGCATAACTGCCTCAACCATGTGAGTGACTGTGGATAGGATGAATATCATAGTGGATCAGGCAGTCTCTGTGCTGGAATGTCTGCTGGGGAGGGTTGGCATCCATGTGTCCATAGATCTACAACATCCCCTGGTGTTAGCTGATGTGACCATGCCAGATTATGCTCCCACAGTGACACTACTTCCACTGCTCTGTCAGTTACTGAGGTGTCTACACCTGGACATGGTAGGCCATGTGTCATGATCCTGGATGTAGTCATGAAGACAGGTCATCCAACAGACATTGCTCATGTTCAGCTAGCACCCTGACATTGAACCAAGTATGTGGAAGTGGCAGTGCGACTGCTGGCAGAAGAAATTCTTTGTCACAGTGTTGATTTTATGAGTATTTATTACATAAGAAAACTTGGGATGTTTTTGTACATGATCTTTTAGGAATGATTATTTCAGTTAGTATTGTAAGTCATGCATTTAGATCAGTGATGCTGCATTCCTGCTTATTGATCTACTTGTGAAACTGTTGATATAATTGTTCTTTTGAGTGGTTATATACAATGAGTAAGTGCCAGCTTGATGCAAGTTATTTAGTATGATACATAGCTGCAGATTGCAATTATCAACCACATAAGCCAATAATGCCATTGCTGGACACCTCACTCAGGTTCTGCTTGAGTACATTTATGACTAACAGTGTACAGGTATATGAGTTACTTTTATCTTCTTACAAATTTGTTTTTATACTACAGGTCCACACTTACCTTGACATTAATGGATGTATGACTTATGCTTTTGGGGCTGTTCCTGTCTGATGCTATCAGTACACAGCTACTACATGGGGAAGTGAAGTTTCTGTACATTGGCTGGCATCAGTTTTACTATTTGCATATACTTAGGCAGTTATAGTGAGTTTGTGTGATACCTTTTGTATCTTAGGTGGTTATCCTTTGCCTCTTAGCCAGGGTGAGAGCACATTGTACACTCCTACATCTGCCAGCTCCCTTTGCAGCTGGAGGGTCTTCCTCAGAATCCTCATCTGTAAGTGCTGGAGGTGCTGGCCCTGCCTGTGGTCCAAGAATTTGGCCCTTACTATCACTGTTGCAACCATTTCCTAAAGATGATGTTGTCCAACATGACACAGACTGTGAGAATGTCTGGGCATATGTCTAGGTTGTACTGCAGAGCACCCCACAATGTGTCTAGACACCAGAACCGTGACTTCAGCATGCCAAATACATGCTCTATGATGTTTCTAGTTTGAGCATGGGCATTGTTGTATCCTTTTTTTCATGTGGGTGTGTGCATTTCTGATGGGTGTCATGAGTCGGGTCTACATAATGATATTGCACACTCAGAAGTGCGAATGACACATAATCAACCCCATGTAAGTGAAAGCTTACAACGTTGAAATCTCAGAACAGCGATTTTTTTTTTAAGGGAAATAAAAAAAAAAAAACTGCAAAATATTAAGCCCTCCCCCACCCCCTACTTAAATTTACCAGCTCTGAGATCGCACTACACTGCTGAAAATGGCAAAATAGTGAAAAGGGGCCAAATGAATTCTTTCCCAGGCAAAGAATTCGCTGAAAAGCCACTTCACTATTTTGCCTTTTTGCGCTTTTCAGTTTGTTTTCAGTTCAACAAAGACGCATTCGACAACCTGCGGCTGTGACAGCATAATAGGGAACCCATGAGGCATGGTTCCAGTGCATAACCTGCATCATCCAGTATTGGGTCTTGTGGAATATAACACATAGCAAACCTTGTGTAAAGCTGACAAGTATGCCATATGTGTGAGTCATGGTAACTGCCTGAGGTGCCAGGACACACACATTTAGGATGATCCCATGGGCATTACAGACAACCTGGCAGTTTGCTGAGTAGAACTCATTCTTGTTGATGCATGTCCTTCCCTGTTCACTAGGTGGGGCTTTTATTTCTATGTGAGTGCATTACATGCCCCACAAAACTTCAGGGTAGTGTACTACAGCATAAAATTCCTGCATTGCTCTTGCTCTTTCTGTGGTCTAGGGAAAATAGATGTACTCCCTTGCATGTTTTTAGCATAGCATTGAGACATTGGTGCAATGTTCTGGAGGCTGAGGCTTGTGACAAGCTTAGTATATCCCCTGTGGTTTTCTGGAATGTACCAGTAGCTAATATCCTCAATGATGCACACATACCTTAGTTTCAAGTGGCATAGATTCTGCTCAGTTTCCCCTGGATCTAAGGTGGGGGCATCTGAGGCTGCAGAATTCCTGGACAGTTTCCCTATCTACCGTGTATTGCTCTAATACTTTAATATCATGCAGTCCATGATATGTTACATAGAGTCTGAACACCTTTCTTCTCCTTGGATGAAGTCTATCATCAGCAGTAACAGCAATATATATCTCATCCTGTTGCACATACACATGCAGGAGATCAGCAGCAGGTCCTAACATTGCTTTTTTCTAAGTGTGATGATGTTTGTATTCCAATAGGTTGCAAAGAGCTAAGCTAAGTGATCATAATTACTCATAGCTTCCTAAGTGGGTCCACCATCTTGGATTGGTTAATTAGCAGGTAATTTGACTAGTTTTTCTTTCATTAGCATACTGCTGTTAACCTTTGTTTTGTGGCTCTACACAAACAACGTGCGCACAACAGAAGTGTGTTGTATAGCAGCTCAGGAACCTGGCCCTTAGTGTTCAAAAATGAAATATTTTTTTATCAAAAGTTAGTAAGGACAAAAAAATCAGTCAAGAAGTATAAGGAGTAGCCGTATAACAAAGAACAGATAAAAATCAGGAGACTGGATTGGAAAAAAATAAATTGGCTAGAATGAAAGAGCTGACAGGAAAGCAAATTAAACAAAAATGTATTTATTTATTTTACATTTGTTGACCGGGCTAGTCTAGCTGGATATATATCCATTTTCAGTAGAGGCCCGGGGAGAAAAGCTCCACACACATATACAAAAATATAAAAAGTATAAAAAATATTGTTACATGGTAAATACAGGATTAACAAACCAAAATGATTTATTGCAAAGTCTGAATGGAAACAACTTCTTGATCTGTGTGAATTGTAATTGATGGAAAGCCACCTTAGAATAAAACTAGCATACAGAGACAGCAAGTTGAATGGAAGTATAGTAAGGCCTTAGTTTACTTGACTTAGATATCTTTCAAACACACAAACAACATACTGAACAGGAAAAAAAAACAGAATTGGTGAAACAGCCATTCAATGGACACAAAATAATCACAAAAATAATAACATCATACAACAAACTAAGAGCTTTCACCCAAAATAATCTGGGCTTCCTCGCAGTTTGAAAATGCAAGTTCATAGGTTCATAGGTAGGTACTAGGCCATTGGCCCTAGGGCCTATACAAGCCTAGCCAAAAAGGTACCCTGGCTTTCGCCACCCAAGAAAATTATTTTCCTGTGCCCCTGACAAGCAGAACCACAGAAGTGATCCCTGGGGTGAATTCCCTATTACCCATCCAATCATCAAGATTTTTCTTGAAGAGTGCTAATGAGGAGCTCTGTTTGACATAGATAGGTAGTCTGTTCCAGAGTATGGGAAGCCTCTGGGACAGGAATCTATCCCTCCAGCATGTTCTGTTTATTGTGGTGACAAGGTTTAGGTTGCTAGAGCATGTAGCTCGGAGGGATTGGGATTTCTTTAAGTGGAGCATGTCCAACAGCTCTGGGTTTGACATAGATTTGTATGTTAGGCAGAGATCGCCTCTGAGTAGGCGATATGCGACGGAGTAAAGCTGGAGTTTTTTGAGATGGTCTGCGTAAGGCTTCTGTTTGAGGCCAGTAATCCTCTTTGTGAGGTATTTTTGCAGCCTTTCCAATTGTTGTAGATGTCTTGTGAGGTACATACCAAAAGGGGCATTGTACTCTAGAATGGGTCTAATGAGTGATGAGTGGAGGGGAACAATGACCTCTTTTTTTCTGGATGAGAAACCTTTTGTGATGAGGTGTGCCAAGTAGAAGGATTTCCAGACCACTGTGATGTTGTGATTATCAAAGGAGAGACTACTGTCCACCTGTGTCCCAAAGTCTCTTATCACACTTTCGGTGTTAAGTAGACTACCGCCTATGTGGTAGTTCATGGATACAGAGTTTTTACCAAAGGGGATGACAATGTACTTTTTGGCATTGAGCTTGAGACCATGGCTTTGACACCAGACAGCTGTCTAAGTGAGGTCCTTTTGTAGGATGTCCACATCGTTAGGAGTTTCAATTATGGCTCCTAGTTTGCAGTCATCTGCAAATTTAGTTAGCCAAAGACCTTCTGTGTTAGCCTGTACTTCAGAGAAGTAGATACCAAACAGGAGAGGACCCAGGACTGAACCCTGTGGTACTCCACTTGTCACTGGTCTGAAGTCTGATTTGGAGTCTGCTACTTTCACAGTGTGGGTTCTGTCAGTAAGCCAGTTGGCAACCCATCTTGTGACATAGGGATTTATACCTAGTTTAGTGAGTTTATCTATAATTCCAGAGTGGGGGATGGTGTTGAACACCTTGGCAAGATCTAGATAGGCTGTGTGAACCACCTTACCCTCATCTATGGCTTTGGTGACTACGTCAAAGAAGTCTATCAGGTTTAGGAGACATGATCTGCCTTTTACAAACCCGAACTGTGTGGGGTCCAGAGTTTGGAGATCTCCAATGTCTTTGTTTATGAGTTCCATGATGATACATTCCATGGCCTTGCAGACCAGGCTCATCAGGCTAATGGGGCGGTAGTTCCCGGGGTCTGTTGTGGTCCCCCCTTTGTGGAGTGGGATAACCGTCACGGTGCACCATTCAGTGGGCACAAAGCCTGAGGTGAGGCTATGATTGAACTATGATAAGTTCTCACGTTCATTAAATACCTGCAACCAAAGTAAAACCAGACAATAAAATGCTGCCATCAATTAACCTGGTGGTAATTAAATTCAGCCAATTATTCATTCAAATTACTTAAAAAATATACATTTCACAATAAACTTTTTACACTGTAATGGGCCTAACTGTGTAATATTATAGAATAATAAAAAATATAATAAAAATATAGTGAAAATACATAAAAATGAAAACTAAATATACATGTAATACTCTAAAATTCATTGGCCCTAAGTTTTAGGTATCTCAGAAAAAAAAGGAGAAATGCAAGGTAAGGCACTGAAAATAAAGCAAAAAAAGACGACTAGAGAAAAAGGACATTCAATGTATGGTGGTTTGGAATGTATTTTTCACTGGAAATGGGGCTTATCGAAGTAACGCCTCAAATATCCAAACCATTGAACACAATATAAAACATCTATGGTGCTATGAGCCTTTTGGAAGAATCCACTTCTGTTCATTTTACCAAAAATGTCTTGGTCATTTTTACACTCAACCTATGGGCTAGGCTTGCTTTTCTGAAGACTGTAACTGAACATGGAAAACACAAAGAAGTATAAAAACCTTACTTTGGTCAAAAACATAAAATAATGCCCTTTCTCCTGATAAATTTCATCACATTTTAAAACAATTTGTAAAATATATACCAGATGGTCCCAATAGAATCCTCAGCCAACCGAAAAAACGAAATGTAATGAAAAAACGCTGATGGATTCAACACCCAGGAAACACGACAAACTTCAATTCTCCTGTATACGAACTCCTTTATTGATTAAAACATGAACAGACAAGCGCTTTCACGCACCGAGGTGCGCTTCCTCAGATCTTCACTGAAGATCTGAGGAAGCGCACCTCGGTGCGTGAAAGCGCTTGTCTGTTCATGTTTTAATCAATAAAGGAGTTCGTATACAGGAGAATTGAAGTTTGTCATGTTTCCTGGGTATTGAATCCATCAGCGTTTTTTCATTACATTTTAAAACAATGTCAGAAGCTTGGCAACTACACAATTTAAGCATGTTAATATGATGAGCAGCAGCGTTAATTGAATATGCATGATGCACATCTTGCCTGCATTGATCCAAACACATTTCCATGGCTACCAATAGGGTTTGTGGTAATGGAAAGATGCTTGCAAGTAGCAATGCAAAATGTATACAGAATGGATTGAATATAGGCAGTGCTTAGATATGTGAATGTGCCATAGCCCAGACAAATTACTGACAAGTACAGGGACACAGTACAGAATGGGGGAATAAGGAGAAATTGGTACACAATAATGTGTTGTAATGATGTATGACTGTTGGAGAGGGGACATGTTTAAAGTGTACTCATATCCCACAGGCAACAGTGAAGAAAGTGTATAAGAAACATTTTAGACATACAGCTTGCAAGACTGATGTAATGCTAATTACTGTGAATGCAAATCCTGAAGGTATGGACATAAATAATAATGGACATGCTGATAAAGGATGTGGATAGGGACATGAAGCTGCAATGAAACAAAGTGGAGTGAAGATGTGATACACATGCTAATTAAATGGCTGATTTAAAGTAACAGTATATAAGGATGGAAGATATATTATAGGGTAAATGTATAGAATGTATATACAGGGAACTGATGTGTGAAAGCTGACAGCATCGATGTGACATCCATTTCACCATGTGTGAACAAGAATCACAGGACCTTACAGCTGTATGTCAGATAACTCAGAAATGGACATATTTGTGCAAATAAATGACAGTGGCACCACTAGGAAGGGGACTCATTGCCTCTTTTATCATTTTTAAGATACATTCTACTTTTCTGTCTGTAAATTATTACTAAACTAAAAAACAACCCAGTTTGAACTTTTCCCTGTGCCATCATGTTATAAATACATTAGTCATTACTGTATGTTATTTCTCTATTCAACAATTAGACAATTTATGTTAATGTATCTCTTTTTTAGTTAAAGTGCTATGTTCATGTAAGAAATATTTAAAAAATATTTAAAACTCATGTAAATAAGCTCATGTATTGATGTTTTACCCTGCAATTAAAAATGTACATAATGTGCAACTTAAATGTGGAGCTTTTCTGCCTGTGCCTCCTTGGTTTTGCCAAGTTGCACTTTTCCTGGTCAACAAAGACAAATAAAATAATAAATATAGCATCTATGATGGGATGACAGAAGCAGTGTACCATCATTCAGGACTTGTAAAAGTTTCCTCTACATATGTGTGTAAAACAATCAGATGTCTGTGTGACACTAGGGAAATACTGCCAGTCCAGCTATCTGTAATTGTGTAAATAATTATATCACTTGAAAATATTAATTTGATTTATATAGAAATGTGACACTGCCAGCCTAGCTATCTGGAATTTTCTAAATCATAAGTCATTTGTGAATATTAATATGATTCCTATGCTTGCCTTGTAAATATAAGAGAACTATGTTATGCGTATGTTAAACTACTGGTGCAGAAGTGTATGTTGAACTGTATGTTATGTACTGAGCTTGAAGAATGTAACCACAGTATACCCTACTGGAAAAGAACAGAATGTTTTACGATTATGTTTATTTCTCAGTTTCACTAAAGGAGGCAGGATGTCTAGCGCTAGAAGTTTCTTTCTAGAGTCCTGAAACAGAAATAATTACTAGGTTTAAAATGCAAAATGTTTTTATTGCTCTGTGACTTCTTAGCAGCTGCACATCTGAGAAATAAGTATTTTTACACAGAGATGTTGGTTTCTGTTAGCCTAGGAACAGAAGGCAGGTGACAAAAAGTAATGCCATCCAGCTGAGCCAGCAGTAATGTTTTGATATTAATTTGGGAACTCTGTCAGAGACAGTGCATTCTGTATTTGTCTTTGGACCTGGAAACTTCCATCTTCAGCACTTCTGCCTTGGTAATAGTAAGCAACTAGGGAAAAGTCATTTCTTTTAGAGATAGACAGGAATATAGTAAGATTAGTTTAGATGTTTTTGTATTTATTTGAGAATGACCTGCAATGATGTTTTAACATATATATATATATATATATATATATATATATATATATATATATATATATATATATATACATATATATATATATTTATATATATATGTGTGTGTGTGTGTGTGTGTGTGTGTATGCCCTGTGATTCTGAACTCTGTAGTCACTGTGCTGAATTTTTTAAGTATTGTCTTATTCTTTTATTTATTATTAAATCTATTTAAACATTTTAATTGTGGCTTGGTGTTTATAGATATTTAAGCTCTTAGAGTACTTGCATATGTATCTGGTGACACTGCATAGGCCTCTCCAATAGCCTTGAAAGCCTTGGTCTCACTTACCATTTGGGTAATAGTAACACCACACAGTAAGATTGGTCACCCTTTGGGAAGGGCCTTTTAGTAGCTGATAAAGAGCTGGTTGGTGGCAGTGATAACTACCTTTTAGTATGGGCAGAAGGGGGCATAGCTAGTAAACCTGTGACAGCATTCCCCAGGAGTGAATGTGTCTTTGTATAGAAATCACATCTCAAAGTGTGAGTGTGTGTGTGTGTGTGTGTGTGTGTGTGTGTGTGTGTGTGTGTGTGTGTGTGTGTGTGTGTGTGTGTGCGTGTGTGTGCGTGTGTGTGTGTGTGTGTGTGTGTGTGTGTGTGTGTGTGTGTGTGTGTGAGCTACTTGGTAGGGGCATGAAGCACTGGTTGGACAGAGAGGGTGCTGGAGGTTTGGCTTGACCACTCGGCTAAGATCTTAATCCTATAGATGTGCCAGTGGGGAGTCTTATTGGGGATCTGGAGAAAGAGGGAGAAGCAAGCCCCAGAGTGCCTGTAATCTCTGTGTGCTCTTAAGGGAAATTGTACATTACTGTGTGTGTACTTGTCTTCCTCCCAATGTGTACATCCATCACTGGTGCTAGTAATGAGGATTGAGGCTACTTGATTATCGGGCCAGTACAGGGGCATCACATATTAATTGTTTGGCAGTGGTGGGATATTCAGATCACATATTAACTGGTTGACAGTGGTGAGTTAGCCATATCACATATTCACTGGCTTGTAGTGGTGTGGATGTTGAATTCCTGTAGCATGTGTACAGTGGACATTGAAGGTGTTTGTACTCTCAATCAGCCATGCAGTGAACATTCAGAGTTCGTATCACAATTGTTTTTTTTATTAGCTTAGTTAGTCAGGGAGAGCAGGCAAGCATGTCAGCAGAGGAGTATGCTAAGCTGACAACAACCCAGTTGACTGAGATTTGCCAGGCTAACGGACTGGTGCATGACAACCTGACTAAAGCAGACATGATTGCAGCTTCAGTCACATCTGCATCACAGAATTACAGCCAGGAGGACAATCAGCTTGGCCATGAGATGTACAACTCTCAGAGAATGGACAGCTCAACCTTTCCACAGAGGGCTTAAATATCCATCTGGAGTTAAAAGAGACTTGAGATAGAGGCTAAGCATTTGGAAATAGAAGCAGCAGAAAGACTGAGATAACTGAAGGTTGAGGAGAATGAGAAACTGCAATGCCTGTAAGCTGAGGAGAAGGAGAGGCAGATGCAACATGAAAAGGAGATGCTGACTCTTTATTTTTATTTTTATTTTATTTTACATTTGTTGACCGGGATAGTCCGACTGGATGCATGTCCATTTTCAGAGGAGGCCCGGGGAGAAAAGCTCCAAGGGTAAGCAGATACAGCATTACATAATACCAGCATTACATATTACAAACAGACTATTTACAGAGATTACATAAGTAAGCAAGTTAAACAAGTTCCACAGGTTACAGTTAATCCTGAGCACAAGTCAGGATTAAATGAAATTACACAGTAAACTGGTTAACAGATTTTTACACATTCTAGAGAGAGTTAGCCAGGCTTGATACCATGACATAGCCAGTTAAGTGACAAATGTTGTTTGAGTCTAGTTTTAAATTGACCTAAGGTGGAAAGTAAGGTAATATCAGCTGGAAGAGAGTTCCAGGATCTACTTACAGAGTTTGCAAAGAGAATCACTGGCTGTGTTATTAATTTTGCTAGTCTGAATTAGCAGTTTGTTAGAGGATCGAAGCGGTCTAGGATTGTTATAGGGGGTGATAATATTTTTAAGTGCAGGAGTATTGTCCGGATTATAGAGGATTTTATAGGCCATAATCAGTTGGTTATACTGGATTAGGCTGGGTAGTTCAAGCCAACCAAGCTGATTTAGATTGATGCAATGATGTGTCCTAAAAGGCAGCCCAGTGGCAAACCTGGCAATGTGGTTGTAGCAAATTGAGAGTTTGTTAAAGACAGTCTTGTTCAAATTCGAGAGTAGAGAGGATGCATACAGAAGGATTGAAAGAAGGTGAGAGCGAGCTATGGCAATTTCAGCTGGAGGGGTTAGGAAGGCTTTTATTCTGTAAAGTGACCCTAGTTTTTTATTGATGGTTTGATAGTTTGGTTAACATGTAGGTCAAATTTTAAATTATTGTCTATGATGACACCTAATAGTTTTGTAGATGGGTCAGGGGAGATTATTGTGCCATCATTTGATTTTATGGTAAAGGTGAAAGCGGTAGACCTACGTGTTGGTGAAAATAACAGCATTTTAGTTTTTTGGGGATTTAGAATCAGACGATGTTCAGAAAACCAGTTTTCTATTGTATTAAAGGTGGTCTGGTTAGCTTACCATAACTCTACTGGAGATGTGGCTGAGCAAATCAGAGTAGAGTCATCAGCATATTGGATACAGCTGACTTTTGGGATGACAGTATAAAGGTCGTTAATGAAGATGGAGAATAGCAAGGGCCCTAGTATAGAGCCTTGTGGTACTCCGAGGGTGTTAGGTAGAAGGTTAGAGAGTTTGTTCTGCCAGAGGACAGCCTGCTGTCGACCATTCAGGTAGGATTGAAACCATTGGAGGGCTCCAGTATCTAGATAGAATGTTTGCAGGGTGTGGATTAAAAGTTGGTGATCAACCATATTGAATGCCTTGGAAAGATCCAAAAAGAGGGCTGAGGATATATAATTATTGTTGTGATTATGGTTTATGGTGTTAGTAAAGGCTAGGAGGGCTGAAGTAGTGCTGTGATGAGGACGGAAGCCATGCTGAGTGTCTGCCATAAGGCGATTTTGGATTAGGTGGTACATGAGTTGTCTATGAATACATTTTTCCATAATCTTTGCAAGTGGAGAGAGTATAGCTATTTGCCTATAATTGGAGAATTCAGTAGAGCTGCCTCCTTTGTGAAGTAGGATTACATAGGATATTTTCCAGATGGTGGGAATTTTAGCTTATACTATGGTTCTATTGATTAGTATTGAGATGGGGTAAGCAATAGCATCAGCTGATTTTTGTAGGTACTCGGCAGGGAGTTGATCAGCAGAAAGTGTAGTGGGTTTTAATTTTTTGATCAAGGTACGGATAAGTGAAGTGGCGACTGGTTGGAAGCTGAACGCAAGTAGGTTTCTAAGGGTGCTACTTTCAGGACCAGGGGAGCTAGGAGGTAGTTGGCTAGCTAGGGCTTGAATTGTCTCAGTAAAGAATTGGTTAAAACTATCAGAAACATCTTCAGGGGTTTTATCAATAGTAGTAGCAGGGATTGGGGTTGAAGTTTGTCCAGGATGTAGTAGATTATTTAAACCTGCCCAAAACTTCTGAGGGTTATTTTGGTTTACTGTCTGTAAATTACAGTAGTATTGTTTTTTGTCTTGTAAAAATTGATTTTTTGGTTTTGTTCCTGGATTGCCTATATTTATTGTGATCTTGAGGGTCTTTAGAAGAACGCCATAAAGCCCATTCTTTGTTTCTAAGGGTAATTTTGAGTTTAGACTCTATAGAAAGCCATGGTGCAGTTTTTGCCTTGGTTCTCTTTGAACGAACAGGTGCATGCAAATCAAGGATCTCAAGGAATTTGACTCTTCGTCAGAGTCATGGAGGCAATGGGAAAGGGAGTAACTGAACCCCAGAAGCAACAACAGTCAGTAACTTTCTACCACGATTTACAGACAGGGATAATTTTGATAGTTTCATTCATATGTTTGAGAGGATATGTAAAAGTATAATGCTGACCAATGGCTCTGGATACGGTTCCTGACCCCCTTACTCCATGGTAAAGCTGTAAGTGTTCTTTCCAAACTGTCTGACACTAATTGTTTAAATTATAATGTTGTAAAGAACTGTTTTCTACAATGTTTTAAGTTAACAACTATAGCTTATACAAAAAAGTTTCAGGAGCATAGACACAAGACAGATGAAAGTGTGTGTGAATATGTTGCTGAACTAAGCACTTATTTTCATAGGTGGGCAGACCTTTTGGTGAGGGAAGAATCCCTTAGCACTTTGCCTGAGGACATAGAATCTGGTTAGCTGATAGACAATATAATACTGTAGATGAGTTTAAGAAGAGAGAGCTATACCTAGCAAGAAGAACATCACTGCACAGAAAAGGGACACCCAGTGCTGCTTATGAATCTAAGGGAACCCAGAGTGGGCAGTCTGACTGCCCCAACAGAGTTTGCCAGTAGCAGGGGAAGCCACTAGTCCAGGTACATGTCCAGGACCAAGGGTTAAATGTTTTAAATATAACCAGTAAGGCCATGTAGCATATAGATGTCCACAGAGGCAAGGTGGGGAACAAAAGGTGGGAGAGCCAGTAAGTGGGAATGACAAAATGCCAGCAGTAAGTTGTCTAAAGAAAACAAGGGTGCCAAACTACCACAAGAGGTTATATCCTATCTTAGTGAATGGGAAAGAGGCCATGGCTAAGACAGACACAGCCTCTGACCTAACCATTGTGAATCCTGCAATGTTTACAGAGGAGCACTACTTGTTTGGGCAATCTACTCCAGTCGAAGTTTTAGGAAGGACTCCATTCCAAATACCTTTGGCTAGGGTTCACTTTGACTGGGAGGGTGGAAAATGAAGCAAGTAGGTGTGTTTGAAGATAACCCTGCAAATGTCCTGATAGGGAACAATTTTGATAATGCAGTACTGTGTGTACATGCAATTACACCCAGTCAGGCTTGGAGACAAGCATGTGGGTCTGGTAGCCTGGGAGAGATCCAGACAGACCGCACACTTGCAACCAGGAATGGTGAGGTGGTTAGTTCAGTGAGGGGGCTACCCTGTAGCAGTGAAACTGAAGGTGAGCCACAGCTGCCTGTGGGTACAGATGTTCCCTTTGACAGACTGTCTGCAAGAGCAGAGATGAGTAGTAGCACCCAGACTGACAGTGAGGTGCCACTGCCAAAGAATACCAGACTTCCTGTGGAAGGGGAGCTGAGAAGGGTTACAAAGAGAGAGAGAGAGAGAGAGAGTTGAAACAGGCTCAAGCTCTCTGACCCTACATTACAAGGCCTCAGGGAGGTAGCTAGTGAGGTGCCTGATTCTCAAAGGAAGGGTGAATCTGTACACTGGAAGAAAAGGGTTACTGTGTAGAGAGTGGACCCCTGGACAGAGGGCTAGAGGGTGAGAGAATACAGCAGTTGGTAGTGCCCAGAGCCTACCATCTGGCACTTCTAGCCGTAGACCATGATATTCTTTTTGCAGGTCATATGGGCATAAAACATACAAAGAGACGTATTATGCAGAAATTTTATTGGCTTGGGATTTCTAGAGATATAACAGGGTACTGCAGGGCCTGTGAGCAGTGCCAAAAGGAAGGCAAGGTAGGAGACAATGTGAAAGCTCCTTTGATGCCTTTGCCTGTGATTGAGCAGCAATTTCAGAGGGTAGCTATGGATATTGTGGGGCCTCTGAGTACCCCAAGTTCCACAGGGAAAAAGTATATCCTAGTGGTAGTAGATTATGCTACCAGATACCCTGAGGCAGTGGCTCTGTCCTCCATTGAGGCAGAAAAGGTGGAAAATGCTTTGTTAAAAATTTTCAGCAGGGTAGGTTTTCCAAAAGAAATACTGACTGACAGAGGTGCCAATTTCATGTCAGATCTGCTGGCTTGTCTGTGGAAGTACTGTGGGGTGAAGCATCTAAAGACAACCCCCTACCATCTCCAGACTAATGGTCTCATTGATATGTTAAACTCTACACTTAAGTCCATGCTACAGGCATTGGCAGACCAGTTTAAGAGGGAGTGGGACAAATATATGCCACATCTGTTGTTTGCTTACAGAGAGGTGCTCCAGGAATCCACAGATTTTTCAACCTTTGAGTTACTGTATGAGCATAGGGCGAGGGGACCTCTAGAATTGATTTGAGATGTGTGGGAGGGTGAGTGTGAATCTCACAATGACTCTGTGGTGGCATATATCCTAAACCTCAGGACAAGGCTCAGGGAACTCACGGGCTTGGCCCAGGAGTACCTGTCAGAAGCCTGACAGCAGAAAAAAAGTCTGGTATGACAGAAATGCTCAAGCTAGAGAGTATGTTGTAGGGCAGCAGGTAATGGTTCTCATTCCTGTCAGATACAACAACCTGTAGGCAGCTTGGAAGGGACCCTGCAAGGTGGTAAGGAAGGTCGGTGATGTTAACTACATGGTAGAACTGCTAGACAGGAGGCAGGGGCACAAATTGTACCATGTTAACATAATGAAATGTTACCATGACAGGGAGTTTCTTGTGCTAAGTATTTGCAGTACAAGGCAGGAGGAGTCTGAGGGGAATCTATGGCTGCAGGGAACAGCCAGACAAGTCCCTAATTATATGGTGGAGCCTAGTGTTTCAGGCAGATGATAGGACAGTACAGCACTGTACTGGGGTCAGCAATGCCAAGAAAGCTGGAATCTCAAGACAGGGAATGTGGTACAGTATCCCCAGATAGTCAACCCTCTAAAGCAACATTTCTCAAGGGTCACTTGAAAAACTAGCTTGAATTTTCAGGGAAGGGAGAAATGTGACACCTGGGAAATACTGCCAGTCCAGCTATCTGGAATTGTGTAAATAATCATATGTCATTTGTGAATATTAATATGATTCCTATGCTTGTCTTACAAATGTAAGAGAACTATATGTTATGTGTATATTAAACTACTGGTGCAGAAGTGTGTGTTAAACTGTATGTTATATACTGAGCTTCAAGAATGTAATCACAGTGTATTCTACTGGAAAAGAACATAATGTTTTACTATTGTGTTTATATCTCAGTTTCACTGAAGGAGACAGGATGTCTAGAACTAGAAGTTTCTTTCTATTGTCTTGAAGCAGAAATAATTACTAGGTTTAAAATGTCAAGTGTTTTTATTGTTCTGTGACTTCCCAGCAGCTGCACATCTAAGAGATAAGTATTTTTGACACTGAGGTGTTAGTTTCTGTTAGCCTGGGAACTGAAGACAGGTGACAAAGAGTGATGCCATCCAGCTGACCCAGTAGTAATGTTTTGATATTAATTTGGGAACTCTCTCAGAGACTATGCATTTTATAATTGTCTTTGGACCTGGAAACATTCATCTTCAGCACTTCTGCCTTGCTAATAGGTGCCTTGCTTTAGGAGAAACATTCCACCACCACTGGTAAGGTCACCACAGGTACATATAGGTAAGAAATCAGGGGAGAATCCCCACTTGCTTTGGGTGTGCTTAGATGTACATGTGCACAATATGCGGTTGCCTTGACAAAGAAACAATCAATAGAGCACATGTTGACCACCTATGGGGTACACTTTTGATCCTATGCATATATATACATAAAATTGTTGTCAGGCAATGCTCTTGACTTTTACTTCCCCATGCAATGGCTGTGTACAACTAGCATCAGACAGACTCACCCCCAAATGACAACAGTTGTAACTATAGGACTATCAAGGTAAGTGCTGAAACTGTAATGGAAAAATAAATGTTTAAGAACATGAATGAATGGCAGATATCCACCTAACTGGTACTTCTAAATGTAACTAAGTAAAATGTGTGTAAGTTGTCCAACAATGCCAGCAATATCTACCATGACTGACATCTGTAATATTTACTTATGCAGCTTACCAAATAACCTGGCCCATGCAACTGAAATACCCATTACAGAAAAAGCATTCCAAACAGTGTACTTATCCTTACACTCCCACAAGTGGAACAATAAAAGCAGTCACCTCCTCTTTAAGTTTCCTTGCTATATGGTTGCTTTTCTGTCTAAATTCAGCCCTCTGAGCAATCTGAAGATGCAAGTGAGGTGTGAACCCATTAGAATTGTTGAACACCAAACTTCTGACTTCACGTATCAGATTTAAATATAGTGTAACCTCTACAATACTTGTAGGTACTAATGGCTTGCAATTGTGAATGACTATACTGATCAAAGCAAAACACAGTAATGTGCAGACACCCTTCAATGAAGTGGGTGTGTAAGTGAGGATGCAGTTACAAAGTGTGTAACTAACTGCAGTGAACTATAAAAAAAACACCTTACATGTATACTTCCTTGCCATAATAGCACACTTCCTGCCTTTGCTGAAAACTGTTTTTGACTGTTATGTATTTGTATCACACCTTGAAGACGAAATGAGAGAATATGCAGTAGAGGTTGTACATCTAACAGTAAAGCAGAGATAAGTGAATGATTTCCAGAATACAAAGAGAAGGCAGAGTTGCAAACATATTCATAAAAAATGTGTGATCAGTCATTCCACTAAATGTGTTATGTACATGTTTACAATCAACTGAGAATTTCCAACTATATGAACTGTTAATTGCTGGGTATGAAATGTTAATTGGTTATATGCACATTATTGGTTTGCTGTTGCAAAGCTGTGTCTGTGGTGAAGAGAGATAACCCACTATAGCTGTTGTGTAAGTGCAGTACTCTGATGGTTCACATCCAAAGAGGTGCAATTGTTTAAACTTTTTTTTTTTTTCTAATTTTTTATCATTTATTATTTTTTTTCTTTTTCCATGTGTGCACTAGGTGGCATAGAGCAAACATAGTTAGCTGCTTAAAACTGAAAATGTAATGTCAGTCGCCTTCTGTAGCAGAAACATGCTTAATGGTATTGTGTGACAGTCAGCGACATGGATGGTAATGAGAAGCTCCACATGTTACCTGAGTGTCTCTGTGGCACAAGGTATAAATACATTGAACTAAAAAAGAGAACATAAATAAAGCAGGGCTGGAGTCCCACAGTATTTTTTTTACTGAGGAAGGGTAATAATGAGTATTTACACAAGTAAAATATGTTGGCTTTTACCTTTTAACATTTGTGTGTTGCCTACCTATGTTCAAACACTGTTCACTACTTGAGGAATAAATGATAAATTTAAATTGGGTCACCTTCTGTCATGCAAACAGTCTCAGTGGCAATGCATGGCTATCAGCACTCTGGACTGTACTGAGTGTGGAAAAAATACCTACTGCATAGCTTTTCTGTGGCACCAAGTGTAAGTGCAATGAGTCAGGGTTCAAATCCAGCACAGTCAACTTTAGTAAGGGTGTCCCACTGTGAATTTTCACAAAACTTTGATAATAAAGGTAATATTACATACTAATAGCTATGTTTAGCAGGTTGACCGACAGAAAGGTTTCATTACTGCTGACATGCATATAATTATGTAGGTATCATTCGTATTATGTGTGTAACTGCTTTAGCACAACAGTGATGCTTATGTAATAAAAATGCAGTTGCATATCTCTGATGGACACAGTAGTTTACTGACAATCATCTATACCCTTCCCATAACTCAAGTATAACTGTAAAACAGAATGTGTTGTGAGGTATGTATCATAACTCCAAACTCTCTTACTAAAGTCATGTAAGCATATCTGTTGCCAATATATTGTCAGATTTTTGTCCTGCATCACACTTAAGAATGCATAAGCCAGGAATTTTAATGTCACACATGTACAGGCTTAATTGAAGTATAGCATTGGCTACTCTTTAAACTGCATATCTGTAATAACCATGGTTGGCAAGTACTTATTTTATTTTATTTTTAATTTATTTTACATTTGTTAACAAGGAGTGTCTGACTGGGAGCAAAGCCCATTTTCAGGGAGGCCCATGGAGAAAAGCTCCAGTACTATTTATAAAGACATTACATGAATCAGATGAACATAGAGAGCGAATACTTTAGAATATAATAACATTAGATGGGACAATACAATGTTATGAATAATATGTAACATAAAAATTGCATAACAAATATTATGTAACAAATTTACAGAGAATATTGCACTTTAAACTCACAGAATTCTTCACTTCAACTTTTAAAACAAAAAACACACACTGGAGCCAAAATAAGTTGAGCACTTTCATCCCGTTTATTACAGAACTTCTTCAGAACAATAAAATAAATTACATACATAATTTCCTTTTATACCATTATTCTCCCGACATCATTTCTTACATTACTAATCCTTAAAAGGACATACACATTTAACATATAATTACCCAAAACATCACTTTCTGTCACACTTTTCAATAATAATAAACTATAAAACAATCCCTAAAACTTATACAGGAATCTTCTGTTATGTAACCATACATATATTATAAAAAACTTGAACAATACTAGCCAGTATTGTTTCTTAGTCAAAAGTTAACATAGTTTAAATAACTTTTGACAGAAAGATAGGTATGACTGTCAAAGTGAAGGATTGGTATACCTTGCAGTGTGTTCAAATTGTGAAAATGTCTATATAGGTAAGACCATTAGACAGTTAAAATATAAGGTTAGAGAGCACATTTTGGCTATAAAGAAAAAGGATATGAGTAACGCTTTAGCCAAACATTCTATAAACTGTGAACATTTCAGAAAGTTTACCTTTTCATAGTTGAAAAAGTGAATACAGATACATTTGTGGGATCCTTTAATCATTTTTTAGAAAAAATAGAACTTAAATGGCAAATGTTTTTAAGAGCTGATATAGCACTGGGTATTAATGACAAGATTTCTGTCAAAAGTTATTTAGACTATGTTAACTTTGGACTAAGAAACAATATTGGCTAGTATTGTTCAAGTTTTTTATAATATATGTATGGTTACATAACAGAAGATTCCTGTATAAGTTTTAGGGATTGTTTTATAGTTTATTATTATTGAAAAGTGTGACAGAAAGGGATGTTTTGGGTAATTACATGTTAAATGTGTATGTCTTTTTAAGGATTAGTAATGTAGGAAATGATGTCAGAAGAATAATGGTATAAAAGGAAATGATGCATGTAATTTATTTTATTGTTCTGAAGAAGTTCTGTAATAAATGGGACGAAAGTGCTCAACTTATTTTGGCTCCAGTGTGTGTTTTTTGTTTTAAATATTGCACTTTACTTTTTTATTTTAGACATAGAGAGCTTAAAGTAAGGATTAAGAAAGAAGAAGAATTTGTCAAGCAGGGGGAGCATGCAAGGAAGAAAATGTGGTAGGGTAAAAGTGAAGAAGAGATTGTTGAGCAAAAAGAACTTACAGAGAGAATTATAGGGGAAGAGATGAGAAAGATTGTTGAGCAAAGGTAACTTACAGAGAGAAGTATATTGGGAAGAGATGAGAAAGAGGGCATAGTATATAATAAGATGCTGGTGAAAGAGATTGTTTAGTATAGTTGGGATGGGTAAGAAGGGAGGTGTGGGTGAAGGAGAGTATTGGGGATTGGGTTCTGTAGCAATGAGGAATACTCATCTATGTGGAAATGTATGTGCTGTCCTTCACATAGGTTTGACTCCCATTGACTCCCACATTGTACTAATTGTTTAACATTATTGATCTTTCTAAAGTCATGGCTTAAAACCCAAGTCATCTAGCATTTCAGTGTTGACCACTGGACAAAGTGTGACTAGGTATTGCAGCACACATGCCATAAATCAATGCCAAGTCTTAGATCAACATTACTGATTCATAAACCCCCTTCCCCTTTGTTTCATGATATTTCTCTTTGCTTACCATCATATGAATGTAGTTGGCATGGTTGTGTGTGTTTGTGCACTGGTTGTAAAGCATGATATCACAAATTGGCCAGAAAATATTACAATTGTTATTGGAGGACCTTTGCAGACAATACAAGAGATGTGAAGGATGGTGCCAACTTCAGGGTAAAGAGTTGGGGTGTGGATGATATTTGTTGTACTCCTGTGAAGGGCTACAGCTGCAGGGGACTATATTAGGTTTCAGTATAAGGCTGAGGCTTGGAAAAGCATAGCCAATGCTGCCTCTAATGCACCTGGCATTCCACACACTGAGTAACAGTGTAGGCACCACTACAGTGACATAAAGAGCAAGCAGGCACAACTCAACCAGAGACTGAATGAGTTTAGAACTGCTTACATACCACACTTATGTAAGTATACAGATTAGGTAACTTTAAATGTTACAGAATGCTATAGGTAGCCAAGACTAATATGCATACTGCTTTCATGTCTCTTCTTTCATTTGCTATTTTACAGTTGAAGAGGAAATCTTGGTGAACAAGGAGGCACATGCTGAGAGGTTAGAGTGACTCAGAGAAGCAAGTGGTATGTATGCAGCACAACTGACCCTGATTATAATAAATACATTGTGATTCCATAGATCAGTATCAGCTTCACCATGCATATCTTAACTGTAATAGCAAACATACATGCTTTCTTCTATAGCTCTTGGCAATTGTATTAGGTAAGTGTAACAAAGTTTTCAAATTATGTGTTCAATTCCCACAAGTAACCTATACATTGACATTCAACTGGAGACATTTCTACATTTAAAATGCAACAATATTGACTTTAATACCATGTTGTTAGTTCAATCTGTATCTTTTAAAACATATATGGAATATGTGCATCTTCCAAGGATTACTTATAACAATTCAAAGTAATTTTTTTGGATTATGAAAGCTCTTTAGCTAGTATAATAATAAAATAATATTTATTGTAATAAATCAAGAATGTGAGATATCATGGTTCTAATCATCTCTTTTCTTCTTTGCCTCACTCCATCTCTTATGTCTTTTTTTTTTTTTTTGTGGTTTACCTGGAATCACATTGTTCTGATGTCATACCTTTCTGACAACAAACCAAATTCTTTACAATGCTGGGAAGTAGGCCATCCACTGTGGCTTTGCCTGCCAACCCTCCAATGGCTGACGTACCAACAGCCAGCACCTCTGGGATGCAACCTGGCACTACTGGCTCCTCAGACTCTGCACTACTTGGACCATCCACATCATGTAGCATTTCTCCAGCTGCTAGGACATTGGTATGCTTCAGGAGTATTGCTGGATCCAGTGATTATGTCAGTTGCCAGGAGCTGCCAGGGATGGTGTGTGATGTAATGCAGACTGGCCTTGGTACCCACATCAGCTGCCTGGAGAGATTGCTCATTAAAATAGAAAATAAACTCCCATGTGAAGCAGTCTCACAGGGTACTGAGGAAGAGGACAGTGATCATAGTTATGAGAGCAAGGACTAGATTCCCACCATTGCCATGCTTGATGGGCATATGCCTCCAATGTCCCCTACCTATTCCCAATCATGGTGCCCCCCAGCCTTTTGTGTCCTTTACCAACCCTGTGTCTGTCGTGTTTGTCCTATTTGTCTGCATCTGCTTCCTCACCTACCATACCTACCTGACCCTCACATTCCTAAGTCCCTTCCCCAACACTCCTCTCCTTTTAAAATCCAAAAGAAAAAGATGAGCACCAGTCACATTAAAAAAAAGTGTCCCATACATAGCTCTCCACTTCACATTGTTCCAATTGGCTATACAACATCATTGCACTGTCACCCTTCTGTGTTATGGTGACAGTCCAAATTCATCAAATTTTCTGTACATGTGCACATGACTGTATTGAAGAAGTGGAGACTGATGGTTCTTTCCTAATTCCCTCCAGCATATTTCTTCCTTGCTTCCCCTCTGGTCTTCCCCCTGTTTGACCCCCCTCCCCATTTCAGCACTTTCCTATATACCCCATTTTTACACCATTAATCTGGTCAAAAAATAGAATCACACACCACACACATGGCCAGAATTGACCCATAAAAAAGTATTCATTTTTGTTGTCTGCATTTGCACAGAGTTCTGTATCATTTACCAATGCCAAGTATCAGTGAATGGCTCTTCATGTCTTACAGCAAAACCTGGTGAGTGTCTGCCATCAGCCACACTAGTCCCACTATCTACATGCAATGGTGCTTAAACATGATGCACCATAGAAACACAGAGTTACAGCAGAGTAAAGCCACTACTTTGAAACAGTCTGACAGTTCTGTACACTGCTGGATGGAACAAAGTATAACTTCCTATGTGGACTGTTGACATAGATCACTTGACTGCCGTTTTTTTTTTATTTATTTATTTTTTTTTTTTTTTGCTCATAACGTCAAGGGTTTCATTCTATATGGCTCTCACATCATTTCTTACTGCAATGTTATATGTCAATAATATGTTTAATCACCCACATTGTGACATTTGACTCAGTTATGGATTCTCATGGAGAGATACTGGAAAATGGCCAGAACAAATTATTTGCATTGTCATCCTTCCTCACAACTATGACATATTTATTTATTTATTTATTTATTTGCAGTTGGTTTACTAGGATAGTCCATTGGGCCAAGATGAACCCGTTTTCAATGGAGTCCTGGGGAGAAACGCTCCAGAAACAAGGTTACATAGTTTTAGATATATAATACAATATTAACAAACAAATTACACAGTTAGAGCATCATACTAGTGATGACTGTTACAGTTGGTACATACTATAGAAGTGGTTCAGATTGCATTATTTACAGAATTCAAATTGCAGTATTTACAGAATTGTACAGATTACTGTGTGTAGATGGTACATAGTATAAAAGTGATTCATATTGCAGCATTTATAGAATTATACAGATTACTGTTTGAACACACATAATCAATGGAACATTACAGGTGGTACCTACTATAAAAGTAATTCATGTTTCAGTATTTATACATTAAGAGTATATCTTTCAAGTGACATTACTGATGAAATCGCCTAGGCATTTTGAGTTAGGTTGCTAGGTAAGGGATACAAAAATGATTTTGATTTGAGATTAGGCAGCTAGTTAAAGGATGCAAGTTACTACAATAGGAGAGGCAGATACAAGGAAGCTTATTAGCAGGTTTAAGAAGGAAGTAAGGCGGTCTTGAATTATGAAGGGTGGGTGCAAGAGCATTGAATTATGAAGGGTGGGTGCAAGAGCATTCCCACTGAGTTAGTAGATGAGAGTAAAGAGATTTTTTGAATGTAAAGTGGTTGAAGGTGGTACTAATAGCTGGAGGGAGGGAGTTCCAGAGACGTGCTAAACTATAGGATAGAAGATTTTTACCTGGGGGACGTAATGGTATGTATAGTTCAAGTAGGTTCTGGTTATTGGTTCTGAGTTCTCTGTTGGGGAGGTGCATTTTAAAAGCAGGGGAAAGAGATGGACAAAGGAAGGGTTTAAAGATGAGCTTGTGGACAAGAGTGAGTTGAGAATAGATGAGTCGGTTGGGTAGTTCTAACCATGCTAGTCTGTGGAGAGAAGAACAATGGTGAGTAGATGCTTTGTGGCCATTAGCGAATTTGGCTATTTTATTGTAGCATGAGGAAAGTTGTGTTTTGAGGGAAGATTGTAGGTTAGTCAGGAATGGGGCTCCATATAAAAGAGAGAGAATAAGGAATGTGGAAGAGAGAGTGATTTTAGTAGAGGGTGTAAGGAAACGATTTTGTCGGTGGAGCATGCCTAGTTTTTGATGAGTTTTTTTGATATTTAGTTGTATGTGGGAGTTGAATTTAAACTGACTATCGATTTGAACCCCAAGTAACTTAATCTCTGGCACCAATTCCAAGGATGTGTTATTGTTACACATGATTAAGAAAGAGTTTGGGTTTACAGAGATGTGTTTAGAGGGAATAAATACCATTAATTTGGTTTTAGAGGCATTTAATGCTAGGTGTTTTTTTTCATCCATTGTTCAGTGATAGAGAATGCATCTTGTGTAAGTTTTTGGAGTACTGGGATGGATGTGGCAGAGCAGATAATAGTTGAATCATCTGCATATTGAATAATATTAGAGAATGGGACAGAATTACGGAAATCATTTATGAAGATGAAGCCTTGTTCTGCTGTCATAAGTCCATTGTCCCTATACTAACCCTTCTTTATCCCTATATCAGTCACATCATGATGCAGAGCATGGCAGCTTAATAATTAGAACAGACCAAAAACATGTCCATGAATGTTACATTGCAACAAACAGTGTTAGATGTACACCCATTCCTCCTTGTATACAGTCCTTCACTCCCACCTTTCTTTACGGGTGTATATCGATTAGGATGATGGATGAACAGGTCATCTCAGGGAGTCTGCATACTGGCATGACTCTGCTAATGGATAATACAAACATGTTATCTTGATTCAATAGGTGATCAAGTCTCCTGTAGTGAGCAAGGTTTCAAAATCTGCTGTAGGATTCCCTTTGTGTCATGTTCTGGTGATGATGGATGAAACGTTCATCTGACATGATATGGAAACTAACCTTGCTGTGAAGAAGCATACTGCACACATGTTATCTGGCTCAACACAAATAGGTAACTTATCTCCTCAGTCATAATAATCATTTGAAAAGATGCACCTCCCCTTGACATTTGTAGAAAGTTGTACATGTGATTAACTTGTGATTTGCAGGGAAGCCTGCGAAACAGCTACTGGTTGTACAAGTGCATTGAGGTAGGCATTACTGATACGGCTTGAGGAAGACATACACACTTTAGTTTAGTCAATGACTGACACATTTGCAGTCCTGATCAAATTTACTTAGGTAATGGCATCCTGAAACCGTTTGTATACAAAAAAAAGAATGATTGGAATGTGAACCCTGGCTCATCTGTGCGCTAATAAGGAGCTCACTGCTCTTACGTTTGCCACAGGAAAAGCTCAACAGCATGTACATTTCACACTCAGTACTGTCCAGAGTGGTGACGGCCACAAATCGCCACCGAGCCTGTTTGCATGAAGGAAGGGAAAACAAATGCAACACTTTTTTCCTCTGGCAGAGAACCGTGTTTGCTTAGTGATAATGTTATGCAAATAGTGAAGGCA
Source organism: Protopterus annectens (assembly GCF_019279795.1). Classification (NCBI taxonomy): domain Eukaryota; kingdom Metazoa; phylum Chordata; order Ceratodontiformes; family Protopteridae; genus Protopterus; species Protopterus annectens. The sequence goes on from NC_056741.1 coordinate 995,499,004, forward strand.
AGGCCAAAAGTTATGTATGTAATAAAATGTGGCCCCAACATTTCAAACATGGACTGCAGCATGCACATCACAGTATCTGCCAGCAATTTCTCTGATAACATAATGTACAAGCCTGACGCATGAAACATTAACAACAAACAGATGGATTTTGCAGTTAACCACAATCACATTAGTTACTGTATGTCCCCATTTGCACACAGTTTGGCAATGAACACCAGTGGACACTGCTATTTCACAAGTCTGGGTTGAATTCCTGCAATTCGATTTACACATGCACTAATACTTTGCCATCATCTGCACACACCAGCTTCTTGGTGATGTGCTTTGTGAAGAGGTCCTCAGCATGTCTAACTCTGGTTACTGGGCTGTAATCCTCCAATATATGATAATGCATTCATAAACACAAGAGAAAGGCAGTGACATGCGTGCTTCACTGAATACATGCTTTCTGATATTCATGTGTGCCTTGCAGTAGTGCACTTAAAAAAGATATACAAGGACTTGGACCATTGTCAAACAGACTCCAGCACTGTAAAGGGTAACTGCATCGATACATTTGTCATGTGCTCATACTGGTACTGGATATTGGACATCCATGCTCATATCCCATTGATATTGTCAGTAACCTGTATTAATGTGGACATACCTTCATCTGAATGTGAAGACACAACTCCATCACTGCTCTACTGCTATTTCCAAAGTGTGTGTGTGTGTGTGTGTGTGTGTGTGTGTGTGTGTGTGTGTGTGTGTGTGTGTGTGTGTGTGTGTGTCTGTGTGTGTGTGTGTGTGTGTGTGTGTGTGTGTGTGTGTGTGTGTGTGTGTGTGTGTGTGTGTGTGTGTGTGTGTGTGTGTGCTCGATCTATACAACATCCTGACCGGTACATGTGTGTCTTACTTCTGCAATATGCATTAATGATAGTTTCATTTACCTAGCTTGTAAGGATGCATTTACATGCACTTATACAAACTGCGCTCACACAATCATGTCACAAGTCCTCTCTTTGCAAACAAGACTCATAGCAGTATTCATGATTCATGAGGTAAGAGGTTGAGTGCTATGCACAGGAATTCAACCTGGCTAGATTTCTCAGAGCTAGCAAGTGGTATTCTAACTATGTGGGGTTACTTCAAGTGGCTTAATAGTTACAACCTTTTCTCTAATGTTCAAGTCAGAGTATCTCATTTTTTGTTTAACTCACCACTTTCTAATATTAGCTCTTCCATGCCCTTCTCTATTTGTTATATTGACGTATTTGTCACGCTGGCCATTTTTCCTCTTTTCAGTTACTTCATATCCCCTCAGTCTTCCCATCCCGTTTTTGTTAATTAAGTCCTTCATAATTCTTATGTCCTACTCTTCCCCACCCTGCTGTTCTCTCCCCTCACCCTTCACCTTTTGCTTTATACCCCACACATCCTTGACTCATATTTATTGGCTTTCTGTGTTTTTCTTTGTTTCAATATCAAATCAGTTGAACCAAGGCTCTTGCCTTGCTTCAGTACAGAAGTTTTGCAATAACCAGCAACATGATGTCAGACTTTGTGTTTTATATGTCAAATTTATCATCATTATAATGACATGTAACTTAGACACTTTATTCTTCAAGTTCAGCAGGCACTGAATTTGCAGATGAAGAACTGAAATATAAAGTTGTTTGTTAGCAGCAACCTTTTCATTAGTTACAGATCTCTTTAAGGTGGAATAATTCAGATGACTTTCACTTCTGCAGAGACTGATCATATTGACCGATATTGACATAAAAGCAACTATATTAATTACAAAAGTATGAGGGGTACAATTTTAGTGAAATGGAATGCCAAGGGGTACGTAAGTTAAAAAAGGCTGGTAATCACTGATCTACAAAGTGCACTCTGATGTTAAAAAATACAGACTTGTGCAGTGGTGCTAGCATTAAGCGCCATGTTTTGCAGCTTGCTTAACTTGAAAAGCAGATTTATATTTTCACAGCAGTCAACCTGAGTGTGTATTCATTTAGCTATCAGTCTGGAGATAATTTTACACCAAGCTTTGAGTCCACAGCTATGTCAGACACTCCTACCCAAACATCTTCTCAGCATACACTGATGATGTTCTACCCTATAACGTGCACTCTGACAGTGTTAAAGTCAGACATATGTGGTGGTATTAGTCTTACATTGTATGGAATGCAGCTTCTATACCTACACAGGTGTAATGTTCAAATCTGACCTCAGGTAACCTGTGTGTCATTGGTGGAATGTTATGGTCATTGTATAATATTTTGAATCTCTTTTCATTTCACTCTCACTCAGGAGAACCTTTTACATAGCTCCTTGACTTTAACATCCCCTTTTCCCATTGTCATTATAACATCCATTGCAGAACACCAAAGATTTCATCATCTCCATGAACCTCTGCAAGCCATCTCCAAACAACCGGATGTGTGATTGCTAATTCTGTCTAGGGGTTGAGCATATGTCATGTATGGACAGAGGTAGTCTGTATTAAATCAAACACAAACAAAATACACATATACATACATACATACATCTACTAGCTTCCATCATATAGCTATAGTGATTTCTGCTTAACTAACTGGTATAATAATATCTAGGATTCTATGTGCTCCTGGCCAGTAGCCTAGTAATGTCCTGTGACCCTCTAAGCATTACACCTCTCAATGGTGTTGTCATCCACATGTACTATGTTGAGGTATGGATGTAGTGTATCCCTACAACACTGTACTCCAGTCTGTCAATTGAGCTACTATTTGATGGCCACTGCTGACATTTGGTTATATGTTCCATCCATAACAGCTGTAATAATAATATGTCTTCTGAGGACTGCTGACATTGGATGACACTATGTATATTGTTGGCTTACTAGGCATGTATTATTGTACTGCAGTATGTCAACATTCTGCTCAGTTGTCATGCAACCATCACAGTGAAAGATGCAGTATGGCACAGGTGTGCATGTGCATGCCTAGCATCTAGAAATGTTATCTGACATACAGCAGTATTATGTCATGCTGATTACATAGGCACATATGCCTGGGTTGATCCACATGCTAGATAGACAAACATATGATATGTTGGGATTCACTTTCAACTGTGTGGAATTCATTGCATGCACTATCGTGTTGCTATTTACAAGGATTATGCAGATGTTCCACAGCAGTATTGTGTGGCTGCCAGCATTTATGTCAACTGTTCTGCATGAGCTGCATGCACCTCAGTTGTCATGTGTCCACATATGGTGTCAGAGCCCTCTCCCACACATTTCTACCATTAAACATATAGGCATATGATTTACAACTGATGTAATGACATGAAATAGGCACTGTTGTATGACTGTGTCATCATTTCCACTGTGACGCATGTGATTCATACCAAGCTTTTTATTTGGAGATGTACAGCCTGATGTACAATTGTAGCATAGGTACAGCTGTAGTGTGACAGTACTGAGTCACAGACATACCACTACATCACATCAGTATTACCACTTGGTAGTTTGAATGAGCATATATGGATGTATGTGAGGATTTCATGGCAGTATAACATTTTCACTGGCAATATCAGGGGGACAGTAAACATGTGGCACATGTGCTGTTGATATGTAACTATACAGTATGCTCCATGTAGTGTTTGGTATGTGTATAAAATCACAGGGACAGCTTCCATGCTCATTGACACTATACTTTGCACTGCTATACTTTCTATGCACATGGGCATACTTTTGCAGACCATCATTTCTTTCTTATGTCTCATGCCAAACTTATTTTTTCATAAATTATCCAGTTTCACAGACATTATTGCACATTTCCTACTATTCAGAAAATACACATACATGCAGAACTCTCCTTACTTTTGCCATTTGCTCCATAATTTTTATAACTAATAAAGTATTCAAACATGTGCATGCTGATTGGACAGACCCATTAGGGTGCCCAATGCAAATAGAAACAATTAATTTCACTGGGCATGCTTTTTCCATGCCGTTAAGTGGAGAACTGAAACTATGTAAAAAAAAAGTTTCCTACCAATGAACTTCTTTGTGGCGAAGAAAGCCCAGAGTGGCCCTACAAGCAGCTCCACTGTACACTTGGAAATGTCCTACAACTCTAGTTCTCTGTTATTATTTTGTGACTTCAGCCTCAATCCTCTACTAAAAAATGAATATGGATGTTGTCGGGGAAATTCAGATATCTGTGAAGTACTGTACAGAATTCCTATGGCATGCACAGTACACATCTTATATGCTCCAAACTACCAAAATATGTCTGATGAGTACCAACTTCTGCTTATACAATGACATTATTAAGAAAATAAGACTATTTCCCTAAATAATGTCATTGTATAATAGCAATACTCTACTCCTGCATATGGGTAACCCAGGATTTACACAAGTTTGGCATTGTTTAATTACCTGGGCATTAAGCAATACAAACCGTGGCTAAGTGCTGCATTACCCACACCCAGTCAAGGATTATTGCTAGAATAGACCATAAAGAAAAATGAGTGCTGCTTTCACAAAGATGTGTATGTTAGTAGAAACTAAAGGTCAAACCAAGACAGGTGGTCAAGTGAACATAGACTGTTTACAGGCAGACTTTATTAAAACTGATTATGATGTAGAATGTGGCAAAAAGGAAAGACACAAAACTTTTATTGAAAACATTATTAATCTTCCTTTAGATAACATAGTTGTAGATTTAGATATAATAGAGGTAACCGAAGTATGGATAGGAGGCCTAAGTGGATCGTGGAGTTCAATTCTCAACATTTGGCAAAGTAAAGGCATTCTCGCTGTATGGGTGGGAAATGAGAAGTAAGTTGGCTGACATGCAAACAAAGTGCAATGACATAGTGCTAAAATCACAAATGAAAGATGTGAGAAAAGTATCCTCTTTAATATCCCAATATTAGAACACAAGTCCTCTTTAATATCCCAATATTAGAACACAAGTCCATGAGTGCACAAAAGAAAGCACTACAAATGCTCCTTGCAGCTGTCATAGGGGAAACAAGTTAAACACAAAGATATAAGATGGTTTAATAGAGCAAAAGAACCCTTGCAAGTTGATTTATGGAACACCAAAACATTGCATAGCAGTATCAAATATATTAAAATTAGTCACAGCTAGATGGAACGAATACATAAACTCTAATATTTTGTCCTCCAAGCAAAATTCTTCTGAACCTCATCTCCCAATCACATCATATCTCTATCAGCACTGATATATCCTACTGTTCAAATACAATTACCCAAAGCAACAGCCACTTACTCACAAATTTGGTAAAAAAAAAGCATAAAATCAAACAAAAGTGCCTCAACCTCTACAATCATAACTCCACATAGCAGTGATATCCAAAATACATAATGCATACAATACATAAGACATAGCAGTGATATCCAAAAAAAAAAAAAAAACAAGGCCCAACTCAGCATATTCAGGCACCAACTAGACAGAATATCCCCAAAACTCCTATATTGCTACCACCTCACCCACAGTCCCACCCTAGTCTTCATATATATACCATACCAACTCTCAAAGTATTTATAACAAACTCCATGAAGTACATGCATGAATAGCAGTACCTCTCCAGACATTTTAGTTGCCATGGAAACCTGGCTATGCTAGGGAAAAAAGAAAGAAATCGCCCCTCCAGGCTATAACTTTATCAGATTAGACAGAGACCAAAAAAAAGTTGGTGGTATCGCTATTTTCTACAAAAATACACCAGATATCTCCTGCCAACTTTCTCGAACTCAGCAATATTTCTAACCATATTAAAACTAAGCAATTATAAGACAATCATAATTATGGGTAAATACATACTTCCAACTAACACTGTTAAAAAGCTGGAAGATATTCGCTGCTGGGCCTCCTCAAAAACTCCACATGAAACCATAATATTAGTTAATGTTAATAGAGATTGGCTAACCATACAGTCTGAAAATCCCACCAATAATATACTTTGTACAAGTTCACCCAACTTATAACCACACCAACTAGTTATAACAAAGCCACAGCCAGACAATCAACCCTTGACTGCATGCTAACATCCTTTCCAGATAAAATGTCATCCCATGGAACTCTGTCAGACAACTTAAGTGACTACTTACCAGTCTACATCATAAGGTACCAAAGCAACAGCCCCAAAACACATCATTACCATCTAGTAAGAAAACTTACTAGTTTTTATGAAGATACTTCTATTAATACATTACGTCTCCTTAACAAGGAGTTATTTAAAAACTCTCCCAAAAGATGATGTTGTCCCTGGATTCAATACAATTTCCTAGGTGTCCTAAACACTCTATCCACCTCAGAATAAAAAGAGTCAAAGACAAGCCTGTCCCATGGCTAGCCTTACTAATCAAACACCTGGTGAAACATAGAAACAAAGTATGGAAGGTCTGGACAAAAAAAATAAAACATCTCACACTTTACTAGCATATAAGAAACCACCAAAACAGCTGATCACCAAAGCTAAAAGAGCCTACTACTCAGCCAGTCAAAACATAAACACTACTAATCCAAAACTGTTCTGAAAATCCATTAATAAACTGTTAAATACAGAGCAGGCTACATGTCCAACATTAAACACATGGAAACAAAATTATATCTTACCCAAGCAATTCAATAACCACTTTATACAGTCTGTATAGTCATTAACCAAACAGGTGACTAATCAACCTCGATGTCTCTACTCTATCAAATAATCCCTTTCAACCTTTTTCCTTCCACCCAATTCCCACATATGTCATCAAAAAATACCTCAAAAAATTAAAGCCTACAATTGGCTCTGATAATCTAGCTGGTGAGTATCTTAAAATAACAGTAGATGCTATTGCATATCCAGCTGATATTTTGATAAATTAATCCATATCTGAAAATAAAGTCCCCTTAGTATGTAAAAAAAAATCATTCATTATTTTACTGCACAAGGCTAGAATCAATACATATCTTTCAACTCTTGGTCAATTGCCATCTTCTCGCTGATATCAAAAGTATTAGAAAAATGTAGTCATATACAACTTCTCAATTAGTTAATGGATAATCAGCTTCTGTCACTAACAGAACATGGCTTCTATCCTCATCACAGCACAAATACTACTTTACTGAATTTTATTAATAGTATCAACACCCATAGAAATGCCAGCAGACTTGTCTCCACCATCTTCTTAGACTTATCAAAAGCTTCTGATACTGCCTCCCACCAGAAAGTCTTACATAAACTCTCATCCTTGCTAGGCACACCAACTCTTCACTTTGATGGTTCTATACCTTCCTTTTAAACAGAGCACAAGCAGTGAAATGGAAAAATGATTTCTCCATCTTCTTGACTGTAACTATTGGTGTCCCACAACGATCTATGCTAGGCCTCATACTTTTCAACATATTAATCAATGACCTCTATACTACTACAAAAAATGCTACCTTCGTTCAATGCATCCATGATGTGACTCTAATTTGATCTGACAAATCTCTCTCTCTCTTAATTCCAAGACCTTATACAACAATCCTTCTTATTAACTGAAATATGGCTAAATAATTCACAACTACTATTGAAACCCAGCCCAAACTAAATTACTGTTCTTTACCCCAAAACACATATGTACCAAAAACAGCATTATTCATTAACATCTCTGCCAACAGTGCCATGATAGAGCAAGTAAACTACTCAAAATTACTGGGTGTAATCATACATGAAATCTTGTAGAAACAGAATCCAAACAAAACTCCGATGTCACCACAGGTTAAAATTTATTAGGAAGCTTTCAGGTCAAGCTTACGTTTTTTCTGAAATTCCAGCTTGCTATCTAGAACTTGCACTCTGCTGATAAAAGCTTGATACTGTTCATTTAAAAAATCAGTATCAAGCAATTTCATCACATCTCTCTCCATCCTTTCTATTTGTTCCATTAAAGTATTTTCAACTCCTTCAAAGTAGTTGTTCATCAGCTTCATATAATTCATGCTTAGTTCTAGATTTAGCTGTTGCCACTGCACCAAAAGCTCCTGATAAGTATTGCCATACCAGGGCATCTTGAGAATACGTAACCCCCGTGGCACAATACCTAAACCTAGATAGGCAACAAAACTAAGCCTCTGCCATTGCAGATGCTTATAACTTTGAACCTTCTTTTCTAAAGCAAACATTAACTTGTTAAATTCATTCAAGTCTCTGCTGGTATCATTACTCTTCACTGGTTCAACAGCATTTACTTGCATCAACGGATTGGAAGACTTAGTTAGCAGTCTCTTAATTGTTAAACTCATACTTATCAGCAAAAAAGTTGAAGAAAGTTCTTTCTTAGGCAGCTGGCTTATAGTCCTCTTGCAACACTACAGTGGCACCCAAAACTCAAAGTTCCACAGCAGAAAAACACGAAATCTTGTAGAAACAGAATCCAAACAAAACTCCGATGTCACCACAGGTTAAAATTTATTAGGAAGCTTTCAGGTCGAGCTTACGTTTTTTCTGAAATTCCAGCTTGCTGTCTAGAACTTGCACTCTGCTGATAAAAGCTTGATACTGTTCATTTAAAAGCTTCATGTAATTCAGCATTTACTTGTTGAATCAGTGAAGAGTAATGATACCAGCAGAGACTTGAATGAATTTAACAAGTTAATGTTTGCTTTAGAAAAGAAGGTTCAAAGTTATAAGCATCTGCAATGGCAGAGGCTTAGTTTTGTTGCCTATCTAGATTTAGGTATTGTGCCACGGGGGTTACGTATTCTCAAGATGCCCTGGTATGGCAATACTTATCAGGAGCTTTTGGTGCAGTGGCAACAGCTAAATCTAGAACTAAGCATGAATTATATGAAGCTGATGAACAACTACTTTGAAGGAGTTGAAAATACTTTAATGGAACAAATAGAAAAGATGGAGAGAGATGTGATGAAATTGCTTGATACTGATTTTTTAAATGAACAGTATCAAGCTTTTATCAGCAGAGTGCAAGTTCTAGATAGCAGGCTGGAATTTCAGAAAAAACGTAAGCTTGACCTGAAAGCTTCCTAATAAATTTTAACCTGTGGTGACATCGGAGTCTTGTTTGTAATCATACATGACCAGCTGAAATTTAACCACCATGTATCATATGTGGTTAAAAAAAACCTCATCAAAAACTATGCAGATTATATAGAGCAAAAGTATACCTCACTGACATAGTTAGAAGGCATATAGCCTCTGCTTTACTACCATCTCTTCTCTGTGCGTCTTCAATCTTCACTAACCTTCATTTCCCACAACTGTCCAAATCTGAGAAATGTTATAACAAAATAGTTACATTTGCAGTAATGTATAACAATAGAAAACATTATTTATTTATTTATTTCACATTTGTAAACCGAGTTGGTCCAACTGAGTGCATGCCCATTTTCAGTGGAGACCCGAGGAGAAAAGCTCTACAAAAAAAGTTAAGTATAAATGAAGAAGTATTTATACACATTTTTCAAAAATGAATGAAATACAGGTAAACAGAGAAGAACAACTGAAGGATATGTCAAGATACAACAGTACAAAAAGTGCCTACCCCTCAGAAAATTAAACTGGTTAGAACTATATCACCTAACGCTCTCTCTCAGTTAATTGCAATAACAAGCTTCTCTATAAGCTAGAAAATTATCCAGCCCTTAACAACTTAATACAATACTATTCTCCAATAGAATTGTACGCTCTAGAGAAAAATCACTAACCACTATAACCAAATCATCTAATACTACAGGTGATTCTCTATAGTCAAATAGTGCAGCTAAACAATGGAACCACACCCCACTACCACAGAAATACATTCTGAATGGAAACTAATTTAAAATACAATTAAAACTTCACATATCAAATCAATGGCTCTGCCCCTGTATAGCTCCAAGATGAATGTCACTGTTATATTCAGCTTGAAATATTGCCAAACCATTTTTCTTCATTTAGTATCTTGTGCCACAAAATTTGTATTCACCAATACCTGAATAATTTTGCTAGCACCTCCCAGCCATATACATAGTTTTAAACCACTGCTTACCCCCTCCATACTGCTTTGATGTCTCTTCTCTCCTTCACTTTTCAGGTAGTTTGAATTATTACTTACCCTTTCTGAGGCCTTCACTGATTTCCACTGATTGTCTCTCTGGTTTCTTTGCATTCCACCTGGTTTACACCCCTTGTGCTATCTCCCTCCCCCAATACAAAGTCTATATTAGAATCCTGCTCAGCATGGAGCCATCTTTAAATTTCTAGTCTCCCACCAGGACACAAGTGCTTTCAGCAATTACATTCTGCTAGCCGGTAAGCCATTAGACCTCAGGAATTTGTTTTAAAAGTGTTCAGATTTGTAAAGTAATACTTACTTTTTCTCTTGCCTTGGTTGGCTCTGGCTCTGCCCGCCTGCTCGCTAACGCTCAGGATCTCTCCGCTCCCCTGCCCTGCTCCCTATTCCCTCCCGCCCCCACTACCTCTACATTTATAGTAATCATAGCCACACCCACAGCTCACCCTCACATCACCTCCACCAATCACAGCTCCTCAAGTTATATCACATTAAACCACACCAACTTGCTCCACACAAAATACTCCCAATCACTCTCATTCCCACTAGGCATTTTTTGCATCACCCACACTACTTCCCCATCCACATATAGTGCAACCCTATAATTCCTATTCAGACCCCCCCACCTAGAAACAACATAAACTTTATAACCATGACTATCACACAACTAAATCTAGTCTGTCTTCTCATAATTCTTTACAACACTACAAGTTATCACTCTAGCAATATCCCTAAACTTAGTAGCACAACACTGCATTATGCACTCTCATACACAGACACTACACATTATAATAATATCTGCCCACACTTATTCAAGAACTACATAACGGACCAGTTCAGAACTAAACACATATGCTCTCATTCCTACTCCAAAAAACACAATACTTTCTCACACTCCTCACCAAACTCCAACATCTGTATAACCATTTTAACTCCAGGCTCACCATAAGTGGGGATATCCACCCCAACCCAGGCCCAAATCCATCCTGTCCAACACAAACTGCTCAAACACAAATGTCAGAACATAACACCCCCACTTTCTTCATCCCTGGTTTACAACAGCAGCACAACCAACCATCTTTTAATGCTAAATATTAATATTAGAAGTATCAAAAATAAAATACCTGAACTCCAGGCCACAATAGCACACTACTCCCCAGACATAGTTGCTTTAACAGAAACCTGGCTAAATAAAAACATAGCTAACTCAGAAGTTCTCCCTACCGGCTACAATATCATTAGACAAGACAGACCACTTCGTAAAGGGGGTGGAACTGCCTTACTCTACAAGTCCAACTTAACTGTCCATCAATTACCAAACTCCTACCCCTCCCCCAATAATTGGGACATACGTATCTCACAACTTCAACGTCACCCTAAAAAGGTCATCACCACAATTGTGATCTATATTCCACCTGGTAATACACCTGCTAGCCTTGAAGACTTCTTATCCTGGTGTTCTTCCACATACTCACAAGAAACCCTTATTCTGGGGGACTTCAACCTAGATTGGTTCACCTGTATATCAGAACCACCAAGTAATCTAATAAATCTCCATGGCTACCAGCAGCTAGTCCAAATTCCAACTAGGTGTGATAAAAAATCTAAAAGGGAATCCATCGTTGACTGGGTCCTAACTAGCAACCCCACATTGTACCCTCACACAGGCAGTCTCCCAGACACCTTAAGTGACCACAACATAATATACTTTATACGTAGTAGAACAAGCATATGCAAAACCACTAACTATATATCCACTAGAAACACAAAAAAATTCTCTCCTGAGGTCCTCAACACTTTACTGTGTAACTGTGACTGGACCCCCCTAAAAACCCTCCCACTTGACCAGGCTGTAGCATATTTCAACAAAACATTTCTACAACACCTAAACACTGTCGCTCCATTGCGCAAAATCAAGGTTAGAACCTCTACAAACCCCTGGCTCAGTAAAGAAACCAAACAAATGGTCAAGTCCAGAGACACTGCCTGGCATTACTATCAAAAAAACAAAGAAACACAAAGCCTAACTAAGTACCAAGAACTGCGCAACCGTGCAAAAAAATGCATTAGGCTGGACAAAAAATCCTACTACACAACATTACAAACTAAATACCAACACAATTCGCAAAAATTTTGGCAAAATGTAAACCAGCTACTAAAATCCACCCAAAAGGCTACCCCCAAACCAACCACCCCTGACACTAAAGTTCCCATCGAAACACAATTCAACTCCCACTTTGTGAACTCAATTCTATCCTTAGTATCACAGGACAGTTCCTTCCTCACTATCCCCCCAACACAAATAACACTAATACAAGCTTCACCCACAAAACAGTTTCCACCACTTCAATCAAAAGCATGCTCTCCAAACTAAAAACCTCATCAACAGCAGGCGACCTACTCCCCAGCTATTTCCTGAAACTCACAGCAGATGCTATTGCTATCCCAATCTCCACTCTCATAAACAGATCAATTGTTGAAAACTATGTGCCCAAACTCTGGTAAATATCCTATGTTACACCCATACATAAAGGCGGGACCTCCACTGAACTTAATAACTACAGACCCATTGCTTTACTCTCCCCCCTGGCCAAAATCCTAGAAAAATGCATCCATACCCAGATGCTAAACTATCTCCTAGACTGCAACATCCTGTCACCTACACAGCATGGTTTCAGACCTGCCCATAGTACCACTACAGCTCTCCTCTGCTTCACAGACACAGTAAACCATCTCAAAAATGAAGGCCTGCAAGTGTCAACTCTTTTTTTGGATATGTCCAAAGTATTTGACACAGTCTCACACCAAATCCTGCTAAACAAACTAAACCAATATCATCTATCTAATTCCACTCTTACCTGGTTCCAAAGCTACTTAACTGACAGGTACCAAGCTGTGAAATGGGAAAATTATCTCTCTCCTCAGCTGCCCATAACTATAGGAGTCCCACAGGGTTCTGTCTTAGGACCACTACTATTCACAGTCTTCACAAATGACCTCCACACCTCCACACAGCATGCATCTATAATTCAGTATGCAGATGACACTACCTTAATCTGTGCTGCACAAAACATTCCCAACCTCCTGCAAACAACTCAACTAGCATTCTCTGACATTGAAAACTACCTTACCAAAGCCCAACTTATCCTCAATCCAAAGAAAACTCAGCTTATGATTATAACCAGTTCTAACAAAAACACTAACAGTCAATTCACTATCTACTCCACAAATGCTACTCCAATTGCTCCAGTGGCACAGGCTAAGCTATTGGGAATAACCATAGACTCCCACCTAAAATTTGATAGTCATCTGAACTTAACTATTAAAAAAGTACATGCCAAACTGGGGTCACTCTACCATATCAAACCATTTCTTGCCAGCAACACAAGATCAGCCATTGCTCGCTCCCAACCTCTATCCACCCTACTCTATGCATCTCCCATTCTGACTAATCTCAACAAAACTGAACTAAGCAAAATGGAAGCTTGCTATAACAGAATTGCCCATTTTGCTGCAAATTGCTCATATAGAACTCATCATTGTACTGCTTTGAGACAGCTCCACTGGCTTGAACTGCCCAACCTCCTAACCTACAATCAGCTCTGCCTCTGTCATTCTATCTATTACCTCCCCAATAAGTGTCCTGCCCTCAAAAACCTAGTACAACATCACTCAGCCAAAAGGCCTCTTAGATCATCAAGCAAACTACTACTAGAAGTCACCAACAGCTACAATAGCTTTGGAGATGCACTATATAGTAGTTCGGTGGCTAAAAATGGAACTCTGTCCCTACTAGCATTCAAAACACATCATCCAAAGCCTCCTTTAAAGACCTCATCAGGCAACATCTCAAGCAATGTTGGCAGTGCCATGATTGCTCCCCAGGCTAGTGAAAGCAGATAACATATGCATACTAAATCTAGAGCAATTTATAATAGTTTTTCAATCTTACTCACAAACACTGGCTAATCTACAATGTATGTACTGTACCTGTGTACTATGTATGTATTCTACCTACATTCCAAAGTTCAGCTGTACACCACAAATCTATTACTTACCTTTATTTTTAAAATTAATATCTTTTTTGATTGTTCTCTCCACTGTAACTGTTTGTGCCGCATGCCACTGTAAAAACATGTCTCTTGTAATTTGTGTGTATACTGATTATGTCTAAATAACTAAATGTGTCTGTAATTTTTCTTTGTGGAGCTTTTCTCCCCGGGCCTTTGCTGAAAAAGGGCCTTTTCGGCTCAGTCAGACACCCCCGGTTAACAAATGTAAAATAAAAATAAAATAAAATAAAATAAATAAAAAAAAATAACCTTTATGACAGATATCTATCTATCTATCTATCTATATATATATATATATATATATATATATATATATATATATATATATGTGTGTGTGGGTCGACCTGATAACACCTGACACGCCAAAACACCAACAACGAAATAACCGACATGAAAAAAACTGAAAAAAAAAAAAAGTTCAAAAACACGAAACATCACATGCCCAACAAACCAAAATCCCGACAATCAACAAAACAAATACCCTTCCCAAAAAACACACACACAACACAAGCACACCATAAACCTTACAAACCTACACTAAACCTTACATACACAACTATCTATGCACTTACCTTTACCCAAACCCTAACCCTAAGGTCTGTCACTATCGCACATTTACCTTACCTGCACCCTAACCCTAACTCACTTAATCCACCCCTAACACTCAACTCCGTCACTATTGCACACTTACCTTACCCGCACCCTAACCCTAACTCACTTAACCCGCCCCTAAACCTAAACTCAGTCACTATCGCACACTTACCTGACCCACACCCTACCCTAACGTTCATCACTATCACACACTTACCTTACCCACACCCTGACCCTAATGTCCTTCCCTATCGGACACTTACTATAACATGTCAGTGTTCTCAGCATCGGGATTCTCAACTGTCAGTCTTCTCCGTTGTCGATCTTCTGGTGTCTGTGTTCTCATTGTCAGTGATCTGTGATTTCGGCATTTTCAGGTAGACCTATATATATATATATATATATATATATATATATATATATATATATATATATAAAATATCCGAATCTGTTTTATAGACCACCTATTAACTACAATATTAGCACTTTCTTTCCTATCTTGTTCCTTCCCCACCTCCATTTCTTTGAATTCCTAAGCACTGAAAATGTGCTTTATTATCTGTTTGACCAACTCACTAATATACCTCTTTAAATACTCAATGTTCAACATTCTTTTATACTGTAATAATTTGCCTTTATTTCATAGGAATGCAATATTATTAAGAAACAAATGTGTAATTGTTAATGTATATTAATAATGGTCTGTTCATATATCTTACTGAATGTCTATATAAACATGTTTGTAATATGCCGGAGCGCTTGTCTACATGGGGCCTTCATTGAAACGTTTTTTTTTTTTTTTTTTTTACTAAACCCAGTCATACAAACCTGTTAAACAAAAGCAGAATGAATAAAATAAAATATTATGGGCTGAGTAAGCAGAGGAATTCACATAGAAATGGAGGGATAACATATAATAACATGGACTTTAGCAAGATAAGCAAAGAAGTTACAGATAAAAAGTTAAATTAAATCCAAGTGATAGTCATAACAAATATAGAAGAAACATGGATGAGGG
This sequence comes from Protopterus annectens, assembly GCF_019279795.1. Lineage (NCBI taxonomy): Eukaryota > Metazoa > Chordata > Ceratodontiformes > Protopteridae > Protopterus > Protopterus annectens. Next base: position 995,514,725 of record NC_056741.1, read on the forward strand.
ATCCTTCTGATTTTGCATTTCAGAATTATACTACCTTTTCAGAACCAGCAAATGTTGGAAGTGTGATGGGGAAGAAAGAGGTAATTGGGAACATATTTTATGGGACTGTAATGAGTTGGCAGACTTTAACGATTTCCTGCAGACTACTCTGTCAGTGATACTGGGTGTGCAAATTGGTATAACTAAGGAAATTATTTTTTTGAGCTATGATGCAGAATTTTAATTGCCTAGACATAGCAAGGTCTTGCTGAGTCTGGTTATAGTGGCTGCCAAAAAAAAGCAATTACTAAAAATGGAAATCAAAGTCTAAGCCAACTGTACTAGAAGTAGTGAATATTGTAACAGAGATAAAACAACTGGAAATGGGCTCTTTAGAAAAGGGTAGGAGCAAATGGGTCTATATTAGAATCGCGAATACTGACTTTTGCGAATACATGTTCATCGACACATAAACATTGATGTACTAAAACAGCTAAGTATGAAAAAAGCGAATTTCAGAATGCCGAATGGATTTTTTTGGCCAGCAGGATGATCGTGGGGATAAGGAAATAAATCCTTTTCCCCACTGTAGTGCAGTCTCGGAGTTGGTATATTTAAGTGGGGGGTAGGGGGTGCAGGGGGGCTTGCCCCCCCCTGCAGAAACATTTGAAAAATTGTTTTACATTAGGTTTGTTCAGTTAGGTTTACCTTACCTGTATGGTGCTGTTGCTTCCCGGAATATGTTCGGCATTCTCATTTTCGCTTTTTTTGTACTTCGCTGTTTATGTACTTCGACGTTTATGTGTCAATGAACTTGTATTCGTGAACGTCAGCTTTCACGATTCTAGTATAGACCCACAGCAAATTACATATAAAAAATGGTAACTGTGGGAACAATACATGCAGGGGAGGAATGAGGTTTAAAAGAAGACTAGATATGAATGAGCTATGTAAAGTTTGACTTGACAATCACTGGATAGATTGTAAATGATGTATAATGCTTGAAACTAAAATTATGTCAGTATGGTTCTGTTTCACTTATATAAATGTATGACTGTCTATGTCATAAGTGATAATTTAAAAGGGATTTTTTTTTTAAAAAAATAAGCAGTTGTTATGGATGTTCAAAAAGATCAGACTTGTTAATCTTATTCATTAAGGTAAATTTAGACATAAAACCAACACTGATGACGACATTATAAAAACTGCTGGCAACAAAACACACATTTCCATCTATATATATATATATATATATATATATATATATATATATATATATATATATATATATATATATATATATATATATATATATATATATATATATATATATATATATATATATATATATATCATTTCCCTGCATTTGAATTCATCCTGATCAAATTGCTGAAAGCTCAAATGACTGAAAACACATTTCACCGAATCTCATTTCACCGAAGTGAAGTACTGGGACTGTGTAGCATACTGTAAGGCAAGTAAAAGGTATGTGCCTTTTTCCCCAAAGTTAGGGGTGTGGGGGGGTACAGCCACCCACATGAGGGGCCATAGCCCCCCACCTACTTTGGTTTTGTATTAGATTTTACCGAAAGTATCAAAACAATACATTGTAAACCATAGACACGCATACTTACAACACCAATGACTAACTCTTTCCAGAAGACAATATATACCACGCTCCCCACACCCCCTCTAACTATATATACTAACTCCAGGATCACACTACAGTGGGGAAAAGGGCATATGCCTTTTACTTGCCTTACAGTACTCTACACAGTGCCATTACTTCACTTCAGTGAAACGAGATTCAGTGAAATGAGTTTTTAGTAATTTGAGCTTTCAGCAATTTCGTCAGGGTGAATTCTATATATATACAAATAGAAATAATAATTAGTATATATCAAATAACAAATAGCAGGGAGTCAGAAAAAGTGCATATTTTGAGAAATGTACTCATAAAAAAAAGAACAACACATTAACTGGAGACATCAGTAAAATGATAGGACTATTCAGTAATTATAAGTAACACTTAAAGAGAAAAAAATATCCAAAGCACATTAATTCATTATTTCTTAGGGTGATTATGCAAGAAAACAATATTTTGAAATGTATTATGATTCAGATCTTATTAATCTTGAATGGTTACATGAGCAGTGGTGGTACCAGCAAGGGATATAGACTTTAGATAAAATTAGGTCTGTGACAAACTATGGAACTATAAACTATCTACTCAGCTAAAAACATAGAGTGGCCATCATATAATAATAAACAGAGCAGTAGCTAGATACATTTGGCACCTTGGGCACTTTCCCAGATTGGTGCACCTCCACAGATTGAGGATCAGAAAAGCTCTTTTACACTCCTCTGAAATGGAGCAACACTTTTTAATACAGTTAATGACTAACATGTAGACATTCTTTAAACTGTCACAGCTATTTAAATGAGCAAATGCTGGCATTGGTGATAACGTCTCTGTTGCACCTCCGTAATTCCAGCTGATACTAATCAGCCCCCCACCCCAAATGCTTGCACCCTGGGCAACTGCTGCCTTTGTCCAACCTTAACTGAGTCTCTGGTAAACAGAAGTGGAAGTGACCACCTCCCTCAGATTATATGTTTAATGGATAATAGATTATTGATCTGGCATAATATCTCTGGGCAAATAAACATTGCATTAAAATTTGACAAGAGTAAAAATGTGACTTAATTGGTAGTTAAGGAAATACATTGCCTATTTCAGCATGAACCAAGAAGTAATTTCCATAGTACAAGTAGAAATTTGTATAAACACATGTATAAAAGGTCATGCTGAATTTGTATAACTACAATAAGGGGAGCTGTAAGACAAAAAATTGTTTTGACTGGGAATAGTTGAAAATAGAAGAAACAGGAATACAGGAATATAAAAGACTATAAGAAATGGTTGAAAAGAAGAACTAAAGAGAAGTATAACAGACTGAAGCAAGCAAAATTAAGACATATTTCAGAAATTAACTTAAAAAAGGTCTTCTATATGAAAGATGGGAAGAATGTTAATTACTATTAAAATGGGAAAGAAAAGAACATGTTGGACTGAAGTTCAGACATATTTAGGAGGAACACAGTCTGCAGACTAGCATATATGAGGCAGTCAGGAGCAAACATTATAATAAGAGGGTGGCTTAATGGTTAAGGTGGTTACCTTATAAACACAAAGTACAAGGTTTGAATCTCACAGGAGGTAATTGGCTATGCTTAAAATGGTCCCCAAGGGCAGTTAGCCTAGTGTGAACCTATGAGCAACAACATTCAGGTAACTGCAACTTCCTCATGGTAAAATCAATGTACATATTGGCATTTAGAATAACCTCTGACAATATAGGAAGGTACATAAGGAAACTACAAATGTAAGGCTTCAGGTCCAGAAGGCATGTGTAATGACATCTTTTTCAAGTGTGGGCCAATATATTAAGTATTCACTATAAAACTTTATTCACTTCCAACACTGTTTAAGAGAAAGAATCTTCTTCAGCTTCTTAAAAACAGTCCTGTGTCCAGGACTGTTTGTGAGCTCCTAAGCCCCCACACACACACACACACACTTAACTGGGTTTAAACTATTCCTGGCACCATAAAGTCTGTTCTTCAAATTTTCCCTTGCAACTAGCCAGATTTTTAGTTTTAGCACTCAAATCTATTTCTTTGAGCTCAGCACTTGTTCAGAATTCATTGTAAGCACTAAATAAGTTACAAATTAATACAGCACTCAACTTTCCTCACTTGTCTAGAGAAAAACAGTTTTTAGTACTTAATAAATAAGCACCTATTCGGGCATGTCTAAAGTTCAGCTCCCAGTGTTTTCTCCTGTCTACCTGATAAATCTGGGCATCTTGGGACAATGCTGCAAATGCCTCATGTACACGGACAACCCTCTCCTCCTACCACCCAACACTACGACCTGTGAGAGATGCACTTATATAGCCAAACTGGAAGCAAAGCTCTCTTCACCGAAGACTGACCTAGACAGTCAAGAGGAGAAGTTAAAGACTTGCACCACACCACACTCATCACATAGTCCCTCAAAACCTACACCACCAAAAAACACACATAGAAGCACAAAACACACACCTACATTCACAGAGGCTCTCAGTACAAATCTGACCAAACAACAGAGACCTCCAAAGCAGAAATGCAAGCAACCTCCACCCCTCAACACAACCCAAATGACACATAGCCCACATACTCAGTGTGCCACTCAACTACAGCCCATAAGGCATAACGTACCCAGCACTCTAGTCATAGGTCACTCTATAGGCAGGCACACTGATGTTCCACTCACCAGGCTAAACAAGGAAAAAGTTACTGTCAGCTGCCTGTCAGGTGCCAGGATCCGCCATATAACACACGCACGCAGGTCACTCCACAACAAGTACAAATATGACTCTGTCATTGTCCATGTTGGTGTGAATGACCTGAGACGTACCTCCCAGGACTACATGAAAAGAGACATGGAGGAGCTATCTGATATTGTAGCCCAGGCAGGTATGACCCTAGCCCTGAGTAGCATCCTGCCATCACCCAGAATTATACCACAGTACAAGGACAAAACGATTGACTTTAACAATTGGCTAAGCTTTTGGTGTCATTCTAAGGGAATCCAGTATCTGTCTGCCTGGGGTGACATGACTGACAGACCACACTTCTTTGCCAGAGATGGCCTGCACCTGTCACCCTTGGGATTCCGGATACTGGCAAAGGCTCTTGCCAACCCTATAGTGCCTTTTTTAGGCAAGGTTCAAATGACAAATTCACCACCGTAACAGGTACAAGCAAGCAAAATCTGAGGGTAATGCTACTCAATGCTAGAAGTCTAAACCTCAAAATGCACTCACTTGAGGCACTCTTTAAAATGGAGAACATTGACATCTGTGCAGTGACAGAGACCTGGTTCAAAGCTCCAGAGAGCAGCCCTGCATTACCATGCTATAATTCATACCACACCTTTTGGTCACCAAACCCGGACAGAAACACTAAAGGTGGAGGCATGTCCATATTCATTAAGGATATCCACACCTCCAAGCTAGTTGCTCAGTATAATGCATCCGAAATTATCTACATTCAACTAACTCTGGGCAAAACCGCAATCCAGATTGTAGCTTGCTACAGACCCCCCACCATGCCCAAGGATTCCCACACCTCTTTTCTTGATACACTGGAAAATATTAAGGTACAACCCAACACTCTAATAATGGGTTATTTCAACTACCCTACCATTAACTGGGAAAATTACTCATGTACCAACTCTTTTGCTCAACGTTTTCTGGAAATCATCAATTCTAACGCCTTGGATCAACTTATCCACACCCCCACCAGGGGCAGCAATATCTTAGACCTGGTCATCACCAACATAGGTGACTGGTGTTCCACACCAGAGGTCAGCTCCTCATTGATCAGATCCGACCACAAGCTAATCACCCTAGACATCCACATCCCGCTCCCACCCCCCATTAGGAAAACAACTGTAAAAAATGTCTCCAAAGCTAACTTCATGCTTCTTAAGGCAGAAGTGGCAAACTTCACGCCATGCAGATGGACAATAGAGGTACGACTGCTGAATCCTACACAAATGCACTTTATAAGCACTTACACGAGTGCATGGATCGTGCTATCCCTAACAGAACCAAGATGCTATCCTCCAAAAAAAGGAAGCCAATTTGGTGGTCTTCTGCCATAAACAAACTCTACAAAAGAAGAAAGAAACTGTTGCAAAAAAGAGTAAAATTCCACGATTGGAGGAACTCCCTGGTCAGCCTCAGTAAGAAGCTGAGATCCCTCATAAAATCCTCCAAAGCTAGTTATGAAAACAAAATCGCCACTGATTCTAAGACAACCACAAAGCATTCTATAGCTATGTCAAGAATCTCAATGGCAACAGTCAGATCTGCTCTGAGTTACAGCACAATGACACTAAATATACAGAGCCAACTGATATTGCCAACATCCTGGCTTATAGGTTCAGTGCTAACTTTACCCCCCTCTCTCCCCCTAAAGGGCCCATCTTTATACCGAAAGAATGCAAAGTTCCTGTAATCACAGCTGCACAGGTAAAAACCTCACTCTCCAAAGCCAAGAACACAGCATCCATGGGACCTGACAACATCCCAGGCTGCCTTCTACATGAACTACAGAATGAACTGGTACCCCACCTAAGTACCATGTTCAATCATACCCTCACCTCAGGCTTTGTGCCCATTGAATAGCACACCGCGACAGTTATCCCACTCCACAAAGGGGGGGCCACAACAGACCCCAGGAGCTACCGCCCCATTAGCCTGACGAGCCTGGTCTGCAAGGTCATGGAACATATCATCATGGAACTCATAAACAAAGAAATTTGAGACCTCCAAACTCTGGGCCACACACAGTTTGGGTTTGTAAAAGGCAGATCATGTCTCCTAAACCTAATAGACTTCTTTGAAATAGTCACCAAAGCCATAGATGAGGGTAAGGTGGTTCACACAGCCTATCTAGATCTCGCCAAGGTGTTCGACACCATCCCTCACTCTGGAATTATAGATAAACTCACTAAACTAGGTATAAATCCCTATGTCATAAGATGGGTTGTCAACTGGCTTACTGACAGAACCCACACTGTGAAAGTAGCAGACTCCAAATCAGACTTCAGACCAGTGACAAGTGGAGTACCCTTCCTCTCCTGTTTGGTATCTACTTCTCTGAAGTACAGGCTAACACAGAAGGTCTTTGGCAAACTAAATTTGCAGATGACTGCGAACTAGGAGCCATAATTGAAACTCCTAACGATGTGGACATCCTACAAAAGGGCCTCACTGAGACAGATGCCTGGTGTCAAAGCCATGGTCTCAAGCTCAATGCCAAAAAGTGCATTGTCATCCCCTTTGGTAAAAACTCTGTACCCATGAACTACCACATAGGTGGTAGTCTACTTAACACCGAAAGTGTGATAAGAGACCTTGGGACACAGGTGGACAGTAGTCTCTCCTTTGATAATCACATCGCCACAGTGGTCAGGAAATCCTTCTACGTGGCACACCTCATCACAAAAGGTTTCTCATCCAGAAAAAAAGAGGTCATTGTTCCCCTCTATTTATCAATCATTAGACCCATTATAGAGTACAACACCCCTTTTGGTATGTACTTCACAAGACATCTACAACAACTGGAAAGGCTGCAAAAATACCTCACAAAGAGGATTACTGGCCTCAAACAGATGCCTTACGCAGACCATCTAAAAAAACTCCAGCTTTACTCCATCGCATATCACCTACTCTGAGGCGATCTCTGCCTAACATACAAAGCTATGTCAAACCCAGAGCTGTTGGACATGCTCCACTTAAAGAAATCCCAATCCCTCTGAGCTACACACTCTAGGGACCTAAACCTTGTCACAACAATAAACAGAACATACTGGAGGGATAGATTCCTGTCCCAGAGACTTCCCATACTCTGGAACAGACTACCTATCTGTGTCAAACAGAGCTCCTCATTAGCACTCTTCAAGAAAAATCTTGATGATCTGATGGGTAATAGGAAAGTCAATCCGGGAATCACTTCTGTGGTTCTGCTTGACAGGGGCACAGAAAAATTATTTTCTTGGGTGGCGATAGCCAGGGTACCTTTTTGGCTAGGCTTGTATAGGCCCTAGGGCCAATAGCCTAGTACCTACCTATGAATCTATGAACCTATAAATTGTTCTGATCTGTAAAATGGAGATTTAGGTGATCCAGCAATGATGATAATTCATTTAAATTGCTTGCCTCAGTAATTTTACAAGAGTTTAAAGCACAACTAAATTATATTCTCTAATACTAAATACAGTTTGCTTATTTACCTAGTAAATACAAACAGGTGATTAGTTGGTTCTACAGCATATGCATAGATTCAGAAACAAATTTTGCATCTGCTGTTTTGTACATTTAGATTAGGCTTTTGGTAACTTTAATGTGGTTAATCCGTTGATGATTATGAAAGAGAAAAATGTTTTCAAGCCAACAAGGTGAAATTCTTTCTGTAATAAAGCCTTTCAACATTAAAATGTAAAATAAAATAGTGGTTAGGCTGCAGGAAACAGCATTTATAAAGTATGATCCTAAAATGCGATTGGGTACTGTGTTGCAGCACAAACTAAATAATAGTAACCTCTCCTACAAGTTCCATATGGTATAAAGGACACTGATAATTCTAGTCATGTTTTGAGCAGTTGCACATTATACAGAAATGTAATACAGCATTTGCTGATAAGGGTATGTGGTCGTAAAATATTAAGAACTGGTTTGATAATCCATCAGAATTTGTGGAAATATGTTTCTTAAATAAGGAGCATGCAATTAAAGTGTCAGCTCAGACTGTTATGCAAAGGACCAGAATAAGGAAGTAAAATACAGAAGTAGATTTGCAGTTAACAATTTTAAAGAACTGCAAGCCACATAAGTGTACTATAATAAATTACTAGTAATGTTTCTGACCTGGGTTTTCTTAGTAAAGTCTATCATAGCTGACATAACACATTCTAAGGTAAGATAATATGATCTGAATATAAGACATGTTAAAACATTAATTACCTTTAAATCACCTTTAACCAAAACCACATTGCATTTATTGCAAGTTGATTATTAATAACATGTCTAAATCCACTTTAAGAAATGGATCAGCAATAACCCTTTCAGTCATCTGATGTCTTTTAAGGAAGTCCAGCAGCAGATGATGACTTTTAAGGCTCTCAGTTATAACTGAAGCATTTGATGTGCTTACATAATTTAATTGTTTAAGATCATAAAAAAATGCCTCAGATATCCTTAGTTAAATTTAGACCTTTATAGAACCTTGCTATTATCCAGGAAGGGTAGGCATCACCAACATTAACTGCCCAAATTTCAGATTTCTCTTTAACATTTTCATATATTTTGTATACCAGACCAATGGTTAAACCAGATTCAAGACATGCATGATTCCACAATACTATGTAATGGTCCTGATATTAAATGATTCCAGCAGTCATTTGGGTAGAATTTCATATCCTTTATTTCTAGCTCATCATATCAGGCTTTCTATTAAAAGCATCGGAAACTAAATCTCAATGATTCTCAATATCAATCGAGTATCCTCAACGACCCTGTAGTTAACTATGTTTGAAGGAACATCCACAAAATTATTTGAAATATCTTGACTTCACTGTTAAAAGCTTGATTTGCTTAAAGCATGGCAAAACAGTAGCTTACATATCAAATAAATTGCTTGGATGACTGAGAAGATTAAATAGATAACGTAATGGAAAAATACTAAGCCATAGCAGCTCCATCATCACTTATACCATGTCTCCTGAAGAGTTCCGTTCTACCTAAAGGTATTTCATGCAATGTATTTAACAACATCTGTTTTTCTTCCAAATGCACTGCATGATTTTGCTAATTCTCTGTATTGGAGTCTTCATTGTAACAATTTATGATCACTTAGTTACTGGGCACTGAGACACAAAATTAAATCCAACCAGCTTGTTTGAGAATACAAATTATAACATGCATCTGTTAATCTCCTTAAAATTCTTTATTGATACACAAAAGTCCTAAAGCCAGCATGATGGTACCCTATTGTAGGTCATTAATCCAAAATTATGGAAACTAATGCCCCTAAAAATTAAAGCCCAGGTAATGTGTTGCTTCATTAAGCAGGCTTTTAGGAACTACTTTTATTATTTGTTAAATTGCCTGTATTTATGATGTTGCATCATATCTTCTTTACATTTGATGTTGATTAGTTCTAGTTGTATATTTGAGGATTATTAGTATATTAATTGCTGTTGCAGTTATACGTCTGACATTAAATACATTTCTAAGTTGCCTACTCTTCTTGCATTTATTGAAACAAGTCTTGTATTATGACCTTGCTTTATGTTTGGTTTTGCTTGTTTGCAGTGTATTTAAAATAAAGACCTATCAGGTGTATCTGTACTGAAGGGATTCTATAGATTAATATCCATAATTATATACAGAAGGTTTACCAGTCACTCTGTTTGCATATCTTTAACTGCCATGCTATCTTTAACTTACCCCTCTTCCTATCCTGCCTCACTTAATAGGTTGCAGCTTTCATATTCTTTCCTTACCTACTTCATTATTTCCAAAAGCAGTACTAAGTTTTCCAGTTGAACCTTTGGTGATGTGTGTATTCTTCCCTTTTCTCTCTCTTTTTTCTCTCACTGTTGTTGCTTGCTATTTTTTTTCTTAGTTACACTCGTTCATTCAGTTTTCTTTCCTCATTCTTCTTGTCTCTGTACTATTAGCTATACTTACTACACTTTTATAACCACTGTTATTTTCTTTCCAGTAGTGCAAGTGGTCCATTAGAGAATATAAGTTGTTACTTACCTGCAGCAATTTAGTACTAATGGCTCTGTGGCTCCTTCTTATTTTTAGATGTATCCAAAGTCTTAAACAATATAATCCACTCTTAACTAATTCCTAGGCTAGAACCTCTTGGCCTGGAGAGCCTACTATTATTAAAATGTTTTCCAAACAACAGTGGTGACCTCACCATTATCCAGTACTTAGCCAATATAACTTTACTATGTTCTGATACCAACTATTCAATAATAAAAAAGAAAATTCAGGATAGATTCTTAGTACTGGAAATCATGGCTGCATGATGCCTACATTATTTTAAATTAAAAAAAATGCAAATCTATTTTGTAAATATGACCAAAAAACCTGCTCCTATTATATCTATTAAGAGAAAACATTCCCTGCATTCAATCAATTAAATGCTTAATTGTGATACTAGACCAGAACTACAACTACCTCGCCAAACAAACCTAAAAGCAAACAAGCAAAATACATTTCAAAGTTCTCTGTACTGGTGTAGGTAACTTCTTATCTTCTTACTTATAACTGTTTTCTTTATGAGGACATTGCATTTGGGTTGTTAACAAAACTAGAATCTATTTTGGATCTGCTACAAGGGCCTAGGTCCCAGGCATTTGAAGAACGCTGTCCTGAATGCAGGAACTTGAGCATGTTGTAGCTCACGCAGGTTGTTGCTTTTGCTCAAACACAATTAAATATTTGGGAGAAGTGCAGCAACCATGCAAACAAATGGGGCTACTGCACCTTATCCAAACACAGTAGCTGAGTTCAAGCAAGGTAAGTGTGGTGATAGTGAAAAGGGGTAGACCTGCAGGTGAGGTATTTAGACAACAATCAGGAGGGGGTGCAGGTGGGATGTGGGAGGGGACTTTAGGGTTGTCACTTGCTCAGATTAATACTCACCTCTCAAAAAATAAGGGATAACTGTATCACAGAATACCCCGACCTTCAGAACTTTTAAATGGAGGTCCACACACACCAAGGCTGTATATGCAGATTTTGACATGGGCTTAGTAATCACCTGTGCCATGAACCGCACCTGGTCTAAAACCAGAACTTTACTATTTTTTAACTTCCCAGCCCCATAGATAACCACACTCCTTCGATGATCAATAAACTGAATGCTCTGTAGGATACTATTTAAACACATATCAAGTTCTATAACTGCTCAAATTTGATCCTGCAAGTTCTCAAATGGAACTGCTTCCTCCTGCTGCTGAAACAGCTTTCAAGCGAGCAACTTGTTCCTGTGAGAGTCTCACTCTACAAACAAAAACTATATGTATGTAAAATTATGCAAAAATTACACTATATAGAACTGGAGAGCATACAGCATAATAGTGAAATCACAGTAGCCGATGTATTATAAATAGGCTTCCCACCCTACTGTGTAATAGATATAATGATACAAATAGATATTTTGCCTAAATTCATGAGCATACTGCCTTGCCTCTGTTATGTATGACACCCACAGATAGTTTTACTTTATGCCTTGTCCTGGGTCATTTAAAAGGAATGTAATTCAACCTCGTGTTTTTCTGCACACATATCCTGATCTCCTGATTGTCACACCTGCATCAACCCCTCCCCCCAACATGTCTGCAGTCACCTTCACAGTTTTCCATCACAGCATGCCATTTTTAAATTTCCCAGTGCTATAGACTGCCACACTCCTGCAATAACCCCTAAACTGAATGTTCATCAGGGTAAGTAATTATACAGAAAGTTGGCTTTTTGTGATCATTACAATACTTAAGGTCTACATCATACCAAGTGAATAATGCTCTGAGTGACTTAGCTGCTGCGTAACACAAGGACATGAAAATATTGTATTAGTACCTGCAATTATAACTATCTACCAATGTTTTTATTTAGTTAATTAGTCTGGCATTACATAGCAGTGTCATTTCTGAGTTGTATTGTTTCTCCACTACCATCGTTCCTCCTGCTGATGTGCACACTACTAAATAACTAGTAACTGCTGTATTGCTTAATGTTTTTGAGCCGCTATAATTTCATTGATGCTGTTTGCAGTAGTCACGTGGCAGAGAGATTTGTGTTAGTACTAAATATTATATCCAACAGGCATAATTCACAATCCAAGCACAATCAGAAAGTACTGATAGTAACATATGCAGAATACTTGAACTGAATGCAAAGCTACTGTGGTTATCCTTTGCTAATCTGTAAATGAACTATCTAAGTATTGGTTAATACAAAGCTTCCAAGGATGAGGAAAAGCTTTCCTGCTTATATTTTTCCTTTTTCAGTATTAGGGTTTACATTGGGACTAATTACTAATCCAACAATCAACAAAGAAACTGCTGTCACAAGTAGCATTATAGAGATACAGGGCTTTGCCAGAGCTAGTTATAAATAAAAAAATAAATAAATAAATAAATAATAGCACATTTGTTGTGAGACTGTACAAATGCCATTAGTGTCCTTTTTGTTCCTAGCTGCCTTTCCATGCAATACTTTCAAATTATTAGAAGGTGTTTCAGAATAACTTGTGGCAGATGCCTCAAGCACTCTTCAATGCAGTTTTAAGCCACATCGATTGGCAGGCATGTCTTGTTATACACATATATCTATCTATCTATATATATATATATATATATATATATATATGTATATGTATATGTATATATATATATATATATATATATATATATATATATATATATATATATATATATATATATATATATATATATATATATATATATATATATATATATATATATATACACACAGTATATGTGTATGTATATATATATATATATATATATATATATATATATATATATATATATATATATATATATATATATATATATATATATATATATACACACACAGTATATGTGTATGTATATATGTATATATATATATATATATATATATATATATATATATATATATATATATATATATATATATATATATATATATATATATATATACATATATACATACACATATACATATATATTTTCAAGTGATAAAATCAGCACATCAGAAGATGTTGGATATCAGACGGCATGCACCTAGAAATTATCATGCTAGGTTACCTAAACATAGATTGGACTCACCTATCTTCTGACACCCCAAAATGCTCCATAAATCTGTATAACTTTTCCAAAATAATCTTGCCACCCACAAATATTGACAAATGTGTAAATAATCAGTCCTAGACTGAATACTGACAACAGTCCCTCAAAACTTTAACTCATGTTGCTGTCTAAGTAACACATTCAGTGATCATTTCCTAATTTTTGCCATGAGGCAACACAATAATATCCCCAAATGCCATGACATAACCAGTCCTGAACCCTACAGCATTCAACAAAGACACATTTTGACTAACCTATCACTCCTTAACGGGAATATCCTAAAAATGTTACCTTTAGATGATGCACTTTCCTTGTTTAACATCACTTTCCCAAACATCCTTAACAGTCTAGCTCCACTTCATACAAAATGCATAAAAACTAATCCTGCTCAGTGATTAACAAAAGAGACTAAACAGCTTATGTCACTAAGGGACAAAGATTGGAAAAAATGGTGACAATACAAGTGGCACTAGGGGCGTGGCCAAGGATGAACACAGGATAGCAGCAGATTTCTTCAGCTCCACCAATTTCATTACATTGACAGGAATTAATTACTTAAAAAATTAATTTTTGAAGTAATTTTCTTTACAAATATGTTTGTTTTATATAGTTCTTGAACTATATCTAAAAAAGAAAGGAAATCTTAACAATATTCCTGTCAGAAATCACTTTGGAAATTTTCCTGTCAGTTTATCAGTCTGAAATGAGTTCCAGTAAGACAAATTCTCAAGACTGCAGCATCAAGAAAGAACTTCAGTCTCTGATAATTATAATCCAGCAACTTACTGCTAAGATGGATAAAATGGATACTAAAATAGACACCTTCATAGAAAAAACTACAAAACAAATAGACTTGTTACATATAGACCTGCAACAACAGAAGATCCAGATGACAGGCATAGAGGAAGCTGTGAATGACATGGAAAATAGAATACAAGAAGAGGAAATCAACACTGAGTTTCTGCTGAAACAAAATACACATTTACAAACAAAGCTGGATGACCTGGAAAATAGATCTAGGCAATAACATTAGGATTTTTGGACTGCCAGAAAATATTGAAGGTAACAATATTACTTCTTTTTTAACAACATGGCTCCTAAAACTTTAGACTTACCAGAAGCATTCTCTTTTGGTATCGAAGAGCACATAGATCTATAGCTAATACTAACTCTAACAAAACTATCCTAGATCAGTTATAGTTAGATTTCTATCATCTTTTGATAAAGAGATGGTTCTTAAATCTGCTTGGGCTAAAGCTCCTGTTAAGATTAATGAGACAACTGTGCGTTTTGACAATGACTTATTCTTCCATGGTAATAGCTAAAAGAAAAGTTTTTCTGCCACTAATAAGGGAGCTTAAAAAAGCACAGTTTAAAACATACCTTCTGTTTCCTGCCAAGCTTAAAATCTTCCTTCCTGATGGTCCTAAAATTTTCGATGACTTAGACTCTGCTTTACTGTTTATCAAAAAAAATAAGATTTTGGATAAAATAGAAGAAATGGAATGGGCTAGTCCTTCATTAAAGAGACTGGCAACTGAAACTTCGTGGAAGACTTCAGAGAAGAAGAAGAGACTAAAAAACAAATGATTTGTTCTATGTTTTTTTTCTCTCATCA
This sequence comes from Protopterus annectens, assembly GCF_019279795.1. Classification (NCBI taxonomy): domain Eukaryota; kingdom Metazoa; phylum Chordata; order Ceratodontiformes; family Protopteridae; genus Protopterus; species Protopterus annectens. Next base: position 995,529,814 of record NC_056741.1, read on the forward strand.
TTTTATTTCATTATTAATCTGCATTTCCAAGAAGCAACAAATATTTTGAAAAAGATTTATTCAAAGTTATTCTCTGTGTGCAAAGAAATGTTTTGTTTCATAACTAGTCAAAATACCTGGAGATTTAATGGCAAGTTGTGATTCAACTGGTTTCTCTTTTTGAAAAGGAGAAGTAAGGTCAGTAATTTGATACATTTTTTTTCTTTATCTTTTTTTTTCTTCTTCTTTTCTTCTTTTCTTTGTTTAAACAATGACATTCTATTTAGATTATGTAGTGGGTAAAGTGTGGGGGAGGGCAGGGAGAGAAGAGTAATGAAAATATGATTAATAGAATAATAACATATTTATTCCTTGTAAAAGTTTATATGTTCTTCAAATGCTATTCCTAATTATACTTTCTTGATTACACTGCTTATGCTTGTTTGTAAATAATCTGTCATGCTTTAACTAATAATAATTAGAACTAAATAATAGTAAATAATATGTTTTATTTTTAACTCTATTAATATAAACAGTAAGTAATATTCCATTGTATATACTTCTTATAGATTTCTCTTACATTT